>NC_065524.1:41127429-41133001 GCF_006386435.1 Epinephelus moara | reverse complement strand
GCTCCATCACCAACATGCAGCTCCTTCACCAACATGCAGCTCCATCACCAACATGCAGCTCCACCCTGCACACAGTCACAGTGCTGTGTGTGATCACTCAGTCATGGTGACGGTGACGTCACTGTCCTGTGGTTCTGTGTATATGACGTCATGGTATGTGATATTTACTGTGTGTTTGTGTTGAGCTCATCACATAGACCTGCAGCAGCCTGGAGCACGCGCACGCTCATACACACACGCGCGCGCGCACGGATGTTTACAGGCCGCATACATAAACACAGATGTCTTTAAATCTCGTCGTGGCTCCGCTGAATACCGACACTGTCACCGGCGATGCTAAACATGTCGTGTGATCACGAGAGGACAGAACACACACGCATACACATGTCCGCACGCGCGCGCATACTCACCTCCCAAGGTGAGACATGAGACCCTGCATCCAGGCTTCACACCGACCCCTCCTCTGTCCTACTGCCGCCCTCCGAGCGCTCTTAGCGGCGTACAGGAGCCCGGAGTCCCGCTGTGATGGTCCGGTGCTCCGAGAGAGAAGGAGCCAAGAGAGAGGAGAGACAGGCGGGCAGGCAGGTGTCCGTCTGACCGGAGGATGGTTCTCCTGCAGAGAAGAGATGAAGAGGAGGAGGAGGAGGCATGTGTACTGAATACAGAGGAGGTGTGTGTGTGTGTGTGTGTGTGTGTGTGTGTGTGTGTGTGGCTGCAGAGATTTCCTCCTCATGGTCCTAAAGCCCCTCCAACTGATCAGTCTCATGCAGGGGACATGAAGTCTTTACCCGTCGTTTAGTCTCCATGTGGTCAAAGTGTGTCCACGGACACTGAGCCGAATGACGTGTGAGCAGCTCGTGTCTGCAATGACGTCATGTTCTCTGTGAACCTAAAATCAGGGATTGTCAGGCAGGTTCTGCAGCGTCTGTTTTTATGATTTCTAAGTGTATTTATGGGCATTTATTTTGGATGGACATCAGAGACAGTGATGTCCTGTGGAAGAGGAAGTCTCACTGAATCTAAAAATATGAGGAGAAGAAGGAGGCTGGTGACGCAAACTGCGGGTCAAACTACAGTAAGACTAGTTTTCACCTCCTGCAGCAGCTCCGCCTCCTCTCTGACTCTCTGGCGCCTCCTGTGGAGGAGTTTCTCTTTTCTCCTGCTGAATGTCCATGTCTATTACAGACCATAATAACCTGTATATCACCATGGTTACACTGTCCTGAACAATGAGTTAGATTAAAGAGGAGAGGCTTTCACCTCCTCCTGACATGTTCACAAAGACACGTGTGTTTAAGATTCTTGTGCTCGCCGTGTCGTCGTCGTTACGTTTGACCTGTTTGTAAAAGAACTGATGATAAAGATTGTTTGTTCTCTCGCTGTTCGTCTGTTAAAGTCTCTGCACATTTCTGTTTTGATTGTTTTTCATAAATCTCTTTCATGATAATCTGTCAATTAACGTTTGTTGTTTATAGATTTTTTTATTCCTCAGTATGTTCTTATTACTGATTCATATATGTGTCCACATGTTACTGTGTGTTGTGTGTCTGCAAGGCGAGCTGTTCAAACACGTTGGGATTAATGAGGCCGTCACATTTCACCAAATTTTTCTGTCTAAGATTTTGTTTTTTTCGAAGTGTAGGAGAGAGGACGACGTGCAGCGGGGGCCACAGCTAGAATCAAACCCACGGCCGCTGCAGCAGGGACACCACCCCTGTACATGGGCCTGCTCCGCCCACTGAGCCACTGAGACATCATCTCATTAAAACATTTTACAGGCCTGAAAAAGAAACGATCAGAGACAAGTCACGTGTTGTTTCTTTTTCTTTTTCTTTCCTTCTTTATAAATTATTTTACGACCTCTCAGACTCAAACCTGCAGGAGCTCTGGACGCCCCGTCTGACACACTGATCAGAGAAACATCAACAACAATCAACAATAATAATTAGACATATACAAACAATTATTATAACCTGACACGGAGGGCTGATTTATGACACCAACAACAATCTGCTGTTGTATTAATGCACAGGTGCAGATTTCAGGGGGGACACTGTGGACACTGGGGACACCCCCCTCATTATTTATTTATTTATTTATTTGGATTCCCATCAGTCACTACCACAGTAGCATCGACTCCTCCTGGGGTCCACACAAAGCAAACATGACGTCATCGTGTAAAACAAATATATCATTAAAAATCAAAGGCAAAAAAAGCAAAACAAAAAACAAACAAAGAAAACTACTAATGGCTCAGATCACAACAAGTTTCTGAAGTGTGAGAAAAAAACAAACAAATAATAATAATAATAATAATAATAACTCCCAGATCAAAACATGTAAGTAGCAGAGGACTTGATAAAAATGTCCTCAGATGAGCACGTCCTCATTAACAGCGTGTGATCTTGTAACTGTCAATAAAATTGGTCAACTTTGTTGCCAGATCAAACTGCAAACATCATTAATCATAAATAAAGTTTGAACCATAACATGTGATCAGGTTTTGTCCACGTCTGTCTCAGGATCAGCTGCAGACTGACTCTGCAGAGATGGCGGCCATCTTGTTTTTACATGAATAGTGCAAGGTGGTCTTATTACCAGCAGGTGGGACAAAAAGTGTCCACGATCGAGGACAACAGGACTGAGTGAGCCAGAGTGGAGTAAACGGTGCAGTAAAGCCATGAGGACACGAGGACATGAGGACATGAGGACATGAGGACGCAGGTCTCAGGAGGACAAAGTGGTGGTTAAGAATCAGCAGCAGGAAATTAAGTGTTTGATGTTTCAGTGTTTGTGTTGGAGGAGCAGAGTCCCAGCAAGGGATCTGCAGACTGGTCCAAAACCCATCCGTCAGCAGATGACAGGTCGCCATGACGACCACAAAACAAAAGGTGCAAAAGTGACGTGTAAACAAACATGTTGTTTTGGTAAATCAGCCTCACGTTTTATTTTAATACTTTATATTTACAGACTTGTTTCATACTATTGTTCTTACTAATCATAATTGTCTGTTCTTTACATCAGAGCGACTGTAGCCAATCACAGCCTCCCCTCAACGTCTGTCCTCCATGTTGTCTCCATCCCTGAGCATCACATGAGACGTGTCGTGTCCTCAGCTCCTCATCAGCTGTTTCCTGTCCTGCTGGAGCTGATGGAGATGAGACGTCAGCACCCTCTGCTGTTCATGAGAAATCGCTGCAGGTCTGCAAACCACACACACACACACACACACACACACACACACTCAAACAGATGTGCGTTTCAGTTTGAACGTGTCGGGTAAATCGGTGACATCATCACTGATGATGACATCATGCATATTCACTATTTTCACTGAGTTGCTGTCATCACTCACATTCACAGAGCTGTGTCTCAAACTTGAAGTTGCTGTAATTTGTTTCGGTGCTGTCTTAATTCACGTTGTAGCTTGTTACAGAGATCATGTGTGATGGACACAGGCCGCAGGTCGTCCATTATTTGATCACATTAGCTCAGAGTAGGGGGCAGCTATAATAAGTTTTCTTCTTCCTGCTCCTTTCTCACCACGGAGGGTGTAAATTGAGGGTTGCACTGTTGTTGTATTTTGTCCAGGTTGGAACAAATAAATCAATAAATGAAATGATGCTGCGTCACTAACGTCCAGGTCCAAACTGAAGCCTGATTTATGGTCCTGCATTGACTCAACGATGTCACTACGTTGTTGCCGTGACGCCGTCGTGAACCCTTTGAACTTCTCCGTCACTCCGTTTCATCGCGGTGCAATTCACCGCCAGAGTGGTAAGAGGCTGCGTTCCTTTCCTGAGTGGTTATCGTCGTCTCTAGTTGATTCTTTGTTTAGCTTCCGGCTTTTCTGGTCACAGAGAAATGAACGCGGAGCATGGACAGAAGGCTCCGGCCGTATCCGTATTGAACGTTGAGCATAATGGCATATATATAATGAGCCTTAATACTGCAACATCTACATCGCAACAGAAGATGAGCCTTAATACTGCAACATCTACATCGCAACAGAAGATGTTTAAAGATGGCGGGGATGGCGCAAACTGGAAATACGGAACCGGAAATGCGTTGCTACCAAGCAAACCAATCATAGCCCTGCACTGGGTCTGCGTCGCCTTGACGTGTAGTTAAATTTTTGGGGAGGTGCACGTCAGGCTACGCCGGGGGCTACGGCGAGCCTTCTGCGTAGCCCCGTACCCTACGACGTAGCGACGTCGTTGATTCAACACAGGACCATAAATCAGGCTTGAGTCTCCAGCTGCCTGTTATGTCGAGGATCCTGGAGGAAGCTGTTGATGCTCAGTTAAAGTTCTTCATGGACGAGCATGAACTCCTGGAGCTCTGTCCGTCTGCCTTTAAAACACTGCAAAGCACAAAGTCCGCTTTATGAAGAGTTTTTAATGACACCCTCCTGCAAATGACTCTGGTGACTATGTGATTCTTGTTCTGCTGGACTTAACAGCAGCCTTTGATACTGTGGACCACAATATCTTGGTGGCGCAGTTACGGCACCTAGTGGGCATTTGTGGTAGTGCTCTGGAGTGGATTAGGTCTTACCTGGCAGACACAACTCTATGTGTAAGCATTGGTGGTCCTGAGTCCTGCTCTGCTCCGCTGTCATATGGGGTTCCACAGGGTTCAGTTTTAGGGCCCCTGCTTTTCTTACTGTATTTACTGCCTCTGGGCTCCATCCTTAGAAAGCAGGTATTTATTTCCATTGTTATGCTGACGATAGTCAGATATCTGTGCCGCTGAAGAAGAAAGATGCTTTCTCGCCTAAACCTCTTCTGTCAAGTTATTAAATTTTAATGAAAAGAAAACACAAGTGAAGTGGTGTTGGGTCCCAGTGGTTCTTGTGGATGCCCAATGCCCAACAACATTGCTCAAAAAGTTGCTCTGTGTATCATCAGTCTAACAGTTGTGTTGGTGAGTCAAAATGAATGAGGGCTGCGCAATATTAGACACAACTGACAATGTGAGGACAATTTTGTATACTGTGATATGTGCTGCAATATACAGTGTTGCAATAAGTTGAATAGCTCTATTTGTAAAGAAGTCCTCATTTGGGATTTGAAAGTCTGTATTTGAATGAAATATACATTTTACAATCAAACTGTCATGGAAACTGAGAACTTCACAACCTAAAGTACTAAGCAGCAAAATAAGTATGGCATATTGCCTTTGACTAATATTATATTGATATGATGAACTGATACTGCGAGTCTCACAATGTGACTGTTGCACAAGAACACATCGCCATGGTGATGCTCTAATGATATTGTGCAGCCCTGAATTGAATTGAATTCTATTCTATTTATGACCCTGGACCATTTCTGCACTGCATAGGAGTGACCCCTGTCAAGCTGTTGGAAGTAACTAAGTAACTTCTACTTTAAGTACATTTTAAACAAACTACTTTTTACTTTTACTTGAGTAGATTTTTAGAAGGGTAGCTGTACTTGTACTTAAGTAGAATTTCAATCAATCAATTCAATTTCAATTCAATCAATTTTATTTATAAAGCCCAATATCACAAATCACAATTTGCCTCACAGGGCTTTACAGCATACGA
>NC_065524.1:41120626-41127118 GCF_006386435.1 Epinephelus moara | reverse complement strand
GGGTCCTCCGGCAGACTAGGCCTAAGTCAGCCTAACTAGGGGCTGGTACAGGGCAAGCCTGAGCCAGCCCTAACTATAAGCTTTATCAAAGAGGAAAGTCTTAAGTCTAGTCTTAAATGTGGAGACGGTGTCTGCCTCCCGGACCGTAACAGGAAGATGATTCCACAGGAGAGGAGCCTGATAGCTGAAGGCTCTGGCTCCTGATCTACTTTTGGAGAAATTTCAATTTCATATCTTTTTTTTTAAGATATATTTTGGGGCATTTTAGCTTTTAACTGACAGGACAGTCAAGTGTGAAGGAGAGAGAGAGAGAGAGAGAGAGAGAGAGAGAGAGAGGGGGGGCCACAGGCCGGAGTTGAGCCCGGGCTGCTGTGGCAAAAGCCTTGTACATGGGGCGCCTGCTCTATCCACTAAGCCACCGACGTCCCATTGTTTTGCTTTATTTTATTGTTTTAGTGTTTTTATTGTTTTTAATTGTTTGTTTGATGTCTTTTATGTTTATGTACAGCACTTTGTTTCAGCTGTTGTTGTTTTTAAAGTGCTCTATAAATAAAGTTGAGTTCAGTTTTCAGCACTGATCCAAAATTGATGTTGTTTTTGTTTTTTTTTGTTTTTTTTGGCTGGAAATGTGAGAGATAATATTCATTTATGATGACAGTAGTTTCTGAACCAAAATAACCTCTCACACACATTCAAACCTAAAATAACCTCAGCAGGTTAAAAGAACCGTTGAGTAGATTTGAGTCGAAACTTTGAGTCAGAAATTTGATTTAATCCTGAACATGTCAAGAAAAACTGTACACATTTGTGAGAAAAGTCACTCCGTCCGTCTCTCAGACATTTTATCAATATTCTTTCTGACATTTTAATAATATTTTTTGGACATTTTTATCAACAAATTTTTAGACATTTTATTGATAGTTTTTGGGCATTTTACCAACTTTTTCCTGACTTTTTATTAAAACATTTTGGACGTTTTATCAACATTTCTTTTTCTGACATTTTATTGCCTTTATTTAAGACATTTATATAATATTTTCCAGACATTTTATCAACATAATTTCAGACTTTTTTTTCATAATTTTCGGAGAATTATAAACATTTTTTTCCTGACATTTTATTACCATTTTTTTTAGACATTTTAATAATATTTTTCGGACATTTTATCAACATAATTTCAGACCTTTTTTTTCATAATTTTCAGAGATTTATCAACATTTTTTCTGACATTTTATTACCATTTTCTGAGGCATTTTATTGATGTTTTTCGGATATTTTAATATCTTTTTTCCTGACTTTTTATTAAACATTTTCTGACTTTTTATTACCATTTTTTTTAGACATTTAAATAATATTTTTCAGACATTTTATCAACATATTTCGAGACATTGTGATTTTATGGATATTAACTTTTTTCTTGACTTGTTATTAAACATTTTTCCAGACATTTTACTAATATTTTTATGACATTCTAACAACATTTTTATTTGTATTTTGGGGACATTTAAGTAACATTTTTAATAAACTTTTTAATAATCATTTTTGATTTTTCATTTCATTTACATTTTTTTTCATGCATTTTCATAATATTATTAATGATAATAATGTTATTAATGTGCCCCTCTATGTTGGTCATCACAGTTGGAGATGTAACCGTGCAGCATCCTGGTGCGTGAAGTGTGTGAAGCGTTGCATCGCACGTTGTAACCTGTTTCAACAAAATGAATCAAGAATAGAGATGAATGAAAATCAGTGTGTTTAATTAGATAATTCTTCAGAAAATATGCTGTACCAAGAGTAATTGTCTTCATGTAAGTGATCAAGTGGGAAAGTTTTATTGTGATATTTATCTGTTAAAATGTGTATCCTTTTCACCTGTAGTGTCTCCAATTAAAACAATTAAACCATTTGTTTTTGCTTGTTCACCTTATTTATTTATTTATTTTTATTTTATGTTATTTTATTTGTTTTAATGTATTTTATTTAATTTTATTTTATGTTATTTTATTTTGTTTTATTTACTCATGGATTTAATTTAATTTAATTTAGTTTTACTTTAATGACGTTATTTTATTTTATTGATGTATTTTATCTTAATCATGTATTTGATTTAATTTAATTTAAATTCTTTTCTTTTCTTCTCCGATGGTTTAACCCTCCCATCCAGCAGGGGGCGAGATGCTGATGCCACGACAGTTTGCGAGCTGCCAATAAACACCCAGAAGAAGAAATCTGAGCTGTAACCGTAGAAGAAGAAGCAACCCTGATGCTGCCCCTGTCACAGTGCGCAAATGCGCATCCAACAGCAGCACGGACCTCCGGTGGACAGCGACAAAACAAACACCAGCAGGCTGGGCAACGACACGTTAGGGCGGAAGAGAAAACAGCGCTTCAGGGGAAAGACACATCCGAAGGGGAACGTCTGTGACACGGCAGGTAAGCCGGACTCACCTGGCGTGGAGCCGTCTGTCCGGGCGGGAGTGTGTGTGTCAGCGGAGCCGCTCTCCTGGCTGACCTGAGCGAATATCTGGGCAGGCCCACCTCGGCTCCTCAGCGTGACATCCATCGGTACTGTACACAGTGTCAGCGCCGAAATGTCCCGTCAGAGATCAGACACCAAACTGCGTTCCGAAACACGCCCATTAAGCACAATTACTCACATAAACCGCAATATGTCACCCAGAACATTTCATCTGACATGTTTAACGTGTACACTGGACACACTCTTCAATTCGGCCAACATATAACCGATCAAACAGCAGGTACTGCGGCAGACAGGCAACTTTAAAAGCTGTTTTTCTCGTTTTTTTTAGTTTTTTTTTTTTACAACATTATTGCCCCGTTGAATAGCATCAGAATGAAGAACGTGACAGTTACTCCAAAGTACACAAGTTGTCTTTTATTCATATTAATACAGTTTGTTAAGAAGTGTGTGCATGCCGAATTTACCAGAAGGAGCTATGGAGCCGTGTAATGTTGTTTAATAACGTTTAAAGTTTAATTTATCTCGGCTCATAATCGATGGAAGCTTAAATTTGGAGATTTCGACAGGGACTTTGGTTTGACAGAATTTGACAGTTACTCCAAAGTGTACAAGTTGTCTTTTATTCAGATAAATACAGTTTGTTAGGTAATGTGTACGCGCCGAATTTACCAGAAGGTTCTGTGGTATCATGTCATGCTGTTTAATAATTTTTAAACTTCAAATGATCTTTCTTTATAATCGATGAAATCTTAAATCTGGTAATTTCCAAAGGGCCTTTGGTGTGACGTCCTACCGTACTGCAACGTTACAGTACAGCGTGCATATGGCTAACTATCAGTAACGGTCGGTCCTGTGAGCCGGTTAGCTCGCTAGCTAACGAGATAAAGAAACTACAGTGGTGTTAAAGTGAACACAAGTGATCTGATAACGTTAATTTAAACCACACAGCAGCGCTAACGTTAGCAGCTGTGGTTAGCTAACGTTACAACATCATGGGGCTGGGCTATTTACTGACACGAGACAACTCCACAGCCGTTAGCAAACCGGCAACAGCAACAAGAGCGACGCAATGTCAGAAACCGGTGACGTAGAGTCTGATCTATAAAGTTGTTTTGATGTCAGGACGGTAGAGTGAGCGGTGGCGGCTAAGTAGCGGTGGTTAGTGAGTGTCTTCAGGTATTAGACTGAGCCCAGGTGAAGCTAACTGTCAGCAGCAGCTCGTTGTGTTTCAGAGAAAACAAAACACCGATACCGGGACGTGCCGAGAAACAGGAAGTGAAAATAAAAGTTTAAAGTCACACTGAGAGACAGCAGGGATAAACACTGCGGCTCAGAATCAATCAATAACTGATGATCAATCATTTCATCTGTCCTTAATTATCCAGAGAAACAGCACAGTATTGATCAGTGATGGAATGTAATAGATTACATCTACTCTATTACTGTACTTGAGTATCTCAGCGTTACGCTACTAGAGATGTGAATCACAATACGATATCATCACGACACTGAAGTCACGAGACATTATTACAGTGACATTAGATAAGTTACAGTATGCTGAGTATTGTAATGACGACCTGATCAAGTCTTCAGTCTGATTATATTGTTACAGCAGGCACCATATCAGCCTGGTTACAGCGCGACGCAGCGTCGTGCGGTGTCCGCTCAGATTGTTAACGACACGTGTCGTACACGATAATCCATCGTCTCATCTGGTGTAGTGTGTCATAGTAGACGACAACTGACGCCACGTCTGAGACGCCTCATGATGTCCCAACAGAAAGTCTCGCATGTTTGATTTTCTTCTCCCGTCACAGCCGTCACTTTGACCAATAGGAACACAGACCGATCTGTTGCCATGGAAACTGTAGGACAACAACAGCCCAGCGCAATCAGTGTTTTTTCAGCATTGCCAGTATAAAAACAAAATCAGGGAGTGCAGCAAAATGCCGCCTGCCTACTTTTGTTTATACAGAATGTGCCTTTTTCGGGGCAATGGGGGGCGTGAGCAAGTAACAAAACGTGTAGCTCAGCGTGTGACGTAAACAGTGACATGGGAGGGAAGCCGCGGCTGGTCAGTTCTTCACCGTCCCCGTCATCTGACGGTTAATGGCCTCTTCGTTTATGAGAACAAGGAGGGCGCCCAATTCCTTGTCTCCCCAGTTGCTCATCTTTACAGTGTCTGTCAGGTTTGTGTTTCCCTCTTGCTACTAGCTGCTCGCTAATTCCTGCTATCAGCTGTTTCCTGTTTATCCACCGCCAGTGGCTCGCACGTGCGGCGTCATCAACAGCTCCTCCCACAAGTCATCAACAGCCCCTCCCGTTGTGGAAGGTCGCTTCGGTCTGTCTAAACTAAAAGGGTTCCTCCAATATGTCCACCCTACGAGGCGGAAAATTGGACACCTCGGATCAACTCGCCAATCCGGCTCTGTGTGTCTAAACGCTCGCAGCTTGCCGGCAAAATGGCCCAACATTCACTGACAATCTGGCAGTGTAAAAGGGGCTATAGTTTCCATGCATGAATGTAGCTCCGCCCATCTGGTGACAGTGTTACGTTACCACAGTAACAGGTCAGCTGGGACATGAACAGACACAGTGACTGAGATGATAATAATAATAATAATAATAATAACAATAGGACAAGAATAACCTGATGACATCACACATGTCGTGAAAGGCGACCAGTGATGATTGGTGTGGACCGTGGTGCAGTGTGTCATGTCTGTCGCAGACAGATTTTATGAGTCCACGATGGCGTAATCTGACATAGGGACTGTTAGAAGGGACAGTGATGTCATGTGGTGTGAACCAGGCATTAAGTTAAATTTGTGTTGTTAATAATTTATATAATAAAGAAATGGATACTTGACACCGTGTGACGATGTGATGTTACCACACAAAAATATTGCCGACACTGTGCTGAATTAGAAGAACTGAAGAAATGTGTACTTGTACTGTACTTGAGTATCTCAGTGTTATGTTACTCCTCCTCTGCACCTCAGAGAGAAATACTTGTACTGCACTACATGTATCTGACAGCTTCAGTTACTTTACAGAATTAGATTATTGATATAAAATATAACCCAGATTTATAAAAAGTAAAGAGTGTGATGATTTGTAAATCTTCAGCTGACTGCAGCACAGAGACAAGATCCCATGTTCAGCCTGGTGGGGATGAGCGAGTGTTTGTGTCTGTATCTGTACTCAGAGTGGGCGGGGCTTATGTAAGAAGTGGGTGGAGTTTAAATTGAAAGAGCTACCAATGAGAGAAGTATTTACACATCAGCCTCAGCACTGAGCTTCAGATAGTTTTTATCACAGGAGTAACAGATGAAACATGTTCCTTCATCATGAGTTCAGATAAAGACACATTGACTCGTATGATGCTCGTAACAAGTCTCTTATCTGCACCTGAGACTCGTTTCATTAGAGTACTCGGCTCAGCCCTCAGACGGGGGTTACAGAGGTAGTAAAGTAAACCCTGGTATGAAAAGTGACGGTTATAACGCCATGTACATTTGCTTATCTACAGCATTTAAACAAATGTGACCTGAAGCAGAGTCTCACCTGAGCAGCTCCGTTCCTCCTGGACAGGTACACATTATTTCAAGTTCTGTTCTCAGTCCTTTAAGGCTCATTGGTACTAAAGCAGGATTCAAACTTGTGCATCAGCTTTATGTAGATCCTACTGTGAACACTCAGACCTGCCTGTGTCACTCTGCAGTTACACCTCCAAAACACTAGGGGGCGGCAGAGGTTTCTGTGAAGTGCCATAAAGTTTAATGCACATTAAACGCACACTAAACACACATTAAACACACACTAAACGCACATTAAACGCACACTAAACACACATTAAACGCACACTAAACACACACTAAACGCACATTAAACGCACACTAAACACACATTAAACACACACTAAACGCACATTAAACGCACATTAAACGCACATTAAACGCACACTAAACACACACTAAACGCACATTAAACGCACACTAAACACA
>NC_065524.1:41112405-41120322 GCF_006386435.1 Epinephelus moara | reverse complement strand
ACAAAACACACTTAAAGCACACTAAACACACACTAAACACACACTAAAAACACACACTAAACACATTAAACGCACACTAAACACACATTAAACGCACACTAAACGCACACTAAACACACGTTAAACACACTAAACGCACACTAAACACACATTAAACGCACACTAAACGCACACTAAACACACTAAACACATGTTAAACGCACACTAAACACACGTTAAACACACTAAACGCACACTAAACACACTAAACGCACGTTTAATACACGTTAAACACACACTAAACACATGTTAAAAGCACACTAAACACACGTTAAACACACTAAACGCACATTAAAAGCACTAAACGCACATTAAAAGCACATTAAACGCACACTAAACACACATTAAATGCACACTAAACACACACTAAACGCAGGTTTAACACACTAAACACACACTAAACACACGTCAAACACACTAAACACACACTAAATGCAGGTTTAACACACACTAAACACACGTTAAACACACACTAAACATATGTTGTGCTTTGTGATATCGTTTGAGGGAACTGTAACACAAGGTAACTGCATATGAGTGGATGCAACCGTCACTCATGCTAGCGTAGGCCCTCGGGGATTTAAGCTGTTATTACTTTAATTTTGACACTCTAACCTGTGACAACACATTAGCTAAGGCTGCAAGGAGTGTAACTGTTGGTAGCTGCTGTTGATTTTGTTTAGATATGTTGAATTATATTTTTATGGGTTTATAACGTCAGCTGTCACTTGTTGCCATAGCAATGGTAAACATTCACATACGGGCTAAGTGCAGAATCAAGCTTCATTGTAAATATAGTTAAGACACATTGTATTTAACACAGGATGTGGGATTCTAGCAGTTAGTAAACTTTTAGAAAAGAGCTATTTACTGTCGCTCTGACGTCAAACAAGCGCGACAGTTAATAAAATACTGTGGTTATCCTATCTCAAACAAGCGCGACAGTTAATAAAATACTGTGGTTATCCTATCTACACGCAACCGCTGGCATCAGGGTTTTCCAAAAACTTCACCCTGGACTCCGGTTTCAAAGAAATGCGGTTTCGGGGGCCCAAAA
This sequence comes from Epinephelus moara, assembly GCF_006386435.1. Lineage (NCBI taxonomy): Eukaryota > Metazoa > Chordata > Actinopteri > Perciformes > Serranidae > Epinephelus > Epinephelus moara. Next base: position 41,119,226 of record NC_065524.1, on the reverse strand, counting down.
GTGCGGTTGCATTTGGCCAAACAGCCAAATCACATAGAATAATACACGGTTACAGAAGTACATGGGTCGGTGTGGACTAGGCCTAATAATAGCAAGAATGTTTTGTTTGAACTGGTGCACGTAGATTTCTTTTGTTTAGCCAGGGCAGAACTATTCGACGGTGTAATGGTCAGTACCGTCGATGCCCCGGGGTGTAGCAGTGATGCTGACTGTCAAGTGTTTCCAGTGGGAGAGAGGGAATCGTGGGTGTAGCCCGCTCTGTATGTATGGAGCCACGTCAAACCCACCAATAGAAACTCTTCTCTCATCCATCAGCGTAGGCCCCGCCCATTAAGTGCAGTTGAACTTGCAAGCAAAGAGGACAGATTTATAAGCAAACTTATCATATGTTTTTAATTACAAACTTGATTTTTGATTGCAGTTCAAGAAGTATGCTCTCAAAACAGTTTTATATGATTGCAACAAAAAGACACAAAAATACCTCCATAAACGAGGAGATGAAGATGCTTGCATTTGTGTCAGGTTTGAATTTTGACTTCAGTCGGGAAAAATGTCCGAAAAACGCAGAACAATTCGTAAAGGGTGAACTTTATTAATCTGAAAAATGAAAGCACACGTCCTGACGAAGCTGAATATTCTTTTTTTTTTTTTTCTTTTTTTTTATTAAGATATTTTTTGGGCATTTTTAGCCTTGATTTGATAGGACAGACAAGCATGAAAGGGGGAGAGAGAGAGAGGGAGAGACATGCAGCAAAGGGCCACAGGCTGGAGTTGAACCCAGGCCGCTGCGGCAACAGCCTTGTACATGGGGCGCCTGCTCTACCACTAAGCCACCAACGCCCCGAAGCTGAATATTCTGATGTTTGACTGTGATGATGTCACTGATGATGCCACTGATACTGTCGTCCTTCTTTTCTGACACTACATGTTTTAATAACTGTGGTTTAATGTTGTCTAAAATGTGATGACTTCCTGTTTTCTGTTCTGACCTCTAACAATCTGTCCTGATCACATGACCTGTCCTCAGAGACCATGGTGGGCGAACGCCGCAATGGGAACCTGCTGGTCCAGCTGGGCCCGAGACTGCAGGCGTATCCAGAGGAGCTGATCCGCCAGCGCCGCAACCACGAGGGCCAGACGGAGTACCTGATCCGCTGGTGCCTCGTCACCATCGACGACGGCTCTAGCTCTGGAGGCGGAGCCAGTGAGGCAGGTGGAACGGGTGGCGGCAGCTCCGGGGTGGACGGCTCCGGTGGCTCCACGTCAGGAGAGAGCAAACCGGAGAACATCCTGATGTGGATGTCAACGGAGGACGTGTACGCCAACTGCCCCACCCTGCTGGGGAAGAGGAAGACGGACTCACAGCGGCCCCTGCAGCAGGAGGCGCAGCGGGGCGAGTCATCAGATGGAGGTCAGAGGAGCGGCGCTGAGTTTCCGGCAGACGTCACATTCGACGAGGTGGAGCTGTCAGACATGAAGGAGGATGTGAAGAACCTGGTACGGCGAGCCAGGAAGCAGATGGCCAAGAAGAGCGACTTCTCCATCAGCATCACGCACACCATCCATGTGCTGAGCGCCTACGCCAGCATCGGCTCACTGGTCGGCGTCTTCAAGGAGACGGGCGCCCTCAACCTGCTGATGGAGCTGCTGTGTAACAAGGAGACGCAGACGAGACGCAGCGCCGGGAAGATGCTGCGAGCGCTCGCCTCACATGATGCAGGTAAGCACTAACTTCGTTTATAACACCACCTGGTGGAATGCTGCGCCCTGATTGGCTGGCAGCTGTCTGTTAAAATCAGGGTTTATGACGCTGCAGGTTACCATAGCAACAGCACTGATGCTTCACCCCTGGTGAAAGGAGCAGTTCAACTTTTTGGGGGAAACACTTTGTTGCTGATAGAAGTTTGGTTTGTGGTCAGGTGAAACATGCTAAGCTAACAGTTTCCCTCTGTTTCCAGTCTTTATGCTAAGCTAAGCTAAGCTAACCAGCTGTAATCTCAGTCTTACTGTAAAGATATGAAACTCACCAAACAGACATCAGAGAACTCCCAACTACAAAGGCAGACTGCTGCATCACCTCACGCCGCCGTGTCTTGGCCAAATGATTGCACCTGAATGCACCGCAAAGAGCCGACGGCCAATCAGCATGTACGATCTGTGCCTGCGTCAGAGGAAGTAACTCTCTGCACCTGCAGACAGCAGGAGAACATATTTAGTTTAATTACAGCTGCTGCTGCTCTTCGTCTTCTGTGAGTTAGCTGCTAACAGCTGCTGTTCTTTCTCTTTGAGTTAGCTGCTTGCCGCTAACTGCTAACAGTTACCTTTTTTTAACTCTCCTGTGGTCGGTCGTACACAGCGGGTCATCAAAATGTCACACCTGTCTCATCCATGATCCCGACCTGTCAGCTGTCACAAACACAGACATGGTTCGGTGTCTCTACCTGCGTTACGGGTTTAAAGCCGAGACAACTTTGTCCCCTTATTCTGCGTTCGAATCTTTTTATACAGAATGGCAGATCGCCTGGTTGGTCATGTGACCCTCATCATGTCTGATGTCAGAGCAGCAGCGTGTTCACACTGCTGGACATGAACCTGTGAGAATACAATATCTAGTACACATTGTACAATGTTTAGCCAACTGACAGTGGGGCTGGTAGGTGAGCCCATGGCTAAGTAACTTGCGTACGCTAGCTAATGTTAGCAAGGCTAACCTGTTGATCAGTTAACTTTAAGCCAAGCAGACATCACAAACAATAGCTGTGTCCCAATTTAGGGCCCTAAATTGGGACACAGCTGTTATCTGAAGAAACTGGTAACACTAAACAACTGTATGCAAGGTGAAAATGTTCGAAAAGAAATTTACATGGTTCCGTTTGTGGCAGCGTTACGCTTTCGTCCACCATCGCCTTCAGCATTGCAGTGGCTGAGTTTAGAGCTCCGGTCACTTGGCACGCCGGCCTGTCTCCAAGGACCGAGTCCAAGACATCGAAATGCAGATTTCTCCTTGACCACCCGTTGCCACTTCGGCTGAGGTCCTTCTTTTGGTCCCAGTAATCTTTTTTTTTTTTTTTTTTTTTTTTTTTTACTTTTTAAGCTTGTTGCTGATCTGGTCGACGGTCCTCTCGTATCCTGCAGCAGCTATCTCACGCTGTATTTGGATAAATACCAGCTTGGTTCATGAAGCTCCCTCGAGTTTGTTTTGAACCTCTGCTGACGACCATAAGGCAAGGAGACAGCTTGTTTCCTCGACGGACCACTGTTGCTTTGATGCATCCATGGCTTCACTCTTCGCTGTTTTTTTTTCAAAATGGCGCTTTACGTGGTCTTGTTTATTGTTGTTGGTCTCAATAACCCCGCCCCCTCCCCCGTGACATATGTGGTTTGTTCTTTGAGTCCAGCAAAGAACTGGTGCCACACTGGAACCGTTTTTTTTCTGGCCCAGAGCCAGCCGTGGGTGATGGAAAAATCCACCAACTAAGCAACTTTATTTGCAGGCCAAAATATAAGCTGCGTTTTTGTGTCACATAAATATTAGTTTCAGTACGTTTTATCGTGATAATTTAAAGCTCCCATCTGCTCAGCAGTGATGAACTGGACACGTCTCAGGTTTTTATGTCTCCATGCCAACAACAGCTGAGGCCAGACAGACGCATCCTGTTTTCAGGATGAACACGATATCTCAAGAATACCACTTTGGCGTGTTGGCTTGTTGTAGCAGGTGCTCAGTTCCTGCCGGGCCCTCTGTTTCCATCCTCACGGTGTGCCGGTGTCAGACGGTGGTTCGTTGCTGCTGCTGCTGGCTGTATGTGCTTATGCCCCGCCCACTCACACACATTCTCACTGACTGATGAATTGGCGCTGGTTATTTATATTATTGTGGCATATTGATTATGAATACAGTCCATCTGATGCTGGTTTTGTTTCATCACTGTAGCCAGTATCTCACTATCACTAACCTCATTCAGATTTTAAGAACCTACAACTGAAGCCTTGTTTCCACCAAACACTTTGAGTTTGGAACCAGCAGTAAGCCTTCAGACATGGTACCTAGACCCTCGGTCTGTTCAGACAGTCCTCTTAAATGTGGGCGGGGTTGTTGTCACTCACTGCTCCGTCCAGCACTCGCTGTATTTCCTCATCAGCGGTGACACAGATGGAAGTCTGCACCTGGTTTATCGTCCACAGAACGAGGCTGCACGCCCACATTTTCAGAACAAAATAGAACAGGCTGCAGTGAGAGTCTCTCTCCATGGGATATTTAAAAATAGCAGCTTTGTGCATTTAGTCCTTCTCAGGCAAGCTCAGGGGTTTAGTGTTGCTGTAGCCCACAGGAAGTGAGGATTAGAATATATGACCTTCACATAATCCGCTCCAAATTAATCTATATTTTTAAAGTCATTACTAAAAGTGTGTGTCATATAAAAACTAAAGTGATGGTCAAAGTTGTCACAGTGAAATTTAAGGTGTGCTGATGGATTCACGTCATCAACTCATGCATTGAGTAACATTACAAGTTAACGTTCCACCTTAAAAGTTGCCGGCAGTCGGCCCAGTGAATGAAGTTATTTTTTCTCTTTCATTTTATAGTTGTAGTTTACTGATGTATGAACAGAGGTTACATAAAACCAGAGTGACCATCCTCTACTGACCAATCAGACTGCAGGGTTGATCAGAGAATAGTTTTAGTTGTCAGGTTGGTGTGATGTGGTGTGACACGTCTGATGAGGACACACTGAGCCGGCTGCTGGTCAACATGATAAAGACTCAAACATGTTGCTATCTGATAAAAAGCTGTGAACAGAGTGACTCTGTAAAACCCTTAACGTCTGCCATCCCTCACTACTTCCTCTTCTTCTTCTCTGTCTCATTCTTCCTCTGTGTGTGTGTGTGTATGTGTGTGTGTGTGTGTGTGTGTGTGTGTGTGTGTGTGTGTGTGTGTGTGTGTGTGTGTGTGTGTGTCTGTGTGTGTGTGTGTGTGTGTGTGTGTGAAGCCCAAACTCTTTTTACAGTTTCAATAATTCAGAAACAAACAGAGAGGTTTCTTCTTTTTTTTTGGTCACATGTGGAGAAAAATCCTGGGAGGGGAGCAGCTGAAAGTTTTTCCCATGAGTCATCGGGGCTGCGGTCTCACACACACACACACACACAGTTTCCAGAGAACAAAGCAGAGTTCATAAAAAGAGTCTGTTGGACGTTCAGTTAGAGATCATTTGAATTTTAAACCAATGGGATGTCAGCGAGACAGAGAGGGGGCGGAGCCTGCTGCTCAGGTGTCGCCCTCAGATCTGATCTGAGAGCAGCTTGATATGTCACAGTTTATTCTGTGTGATGAGTGAAGCAGTGAAGTTATGTTTGTAAAACATGCTGAGTCATGGAGGAGACGGTCCTGCCTGTCACTAACACGTCCTGCACAGTCGCACGTTAATGACATGAGTCACAGCCCAGCAGGGTTGATGATGATGATGATGATGGTGATGATGGTGATGATGGTGATGATGATGGTTCACAGTGAGCCAGTGAACTTTATTTCTACAGCAGTTTAGAGACAAACAGAGCTGATCTCACAGCAAAAACAAAAGGAAGCAGAGAAACAGAAAAGTCTAAGAACAATAAAATAACAGAGTAATGATCACCTGTCATTGTTGGTCCTGGAGCTGGGGACAGACACAAGCCTGTGGTTGGACAGTCTCAGGTCTCTCACAGTGTGATATGAGGGGAGGAGCTCAGTGATGTCAGACGGGGCGGGGCTGTTTAACACTTTGTAGACAAACATCAGAGGCCGGTTGCACCAAACACCTTAAGTTAAGATTTCCTTGTTAAGACTTCCTCAAGACAAAATCAATTGGACAAAGACCCTTAAGTCTTCTTCTTAAGGTTTCATTAAAATGTTCACTTAAGTATTTATGGTTTTAAAAAAGAAAAACCCTTAAAGTAGCTCTGACTCTATCTTAACTGCAACATGACCACAATTTGCCACGTTTGTGCCAAATTTGAGGACATTCCCTCATGGTGTTCTTGAGATATTGCATTCACACAAATGAGAAAGACAAGGCCACAGTGACTTTGACCTTTGACTTGTGGCCACTGAAATCTAATCGGGTCATCCGTGAGTCCAAGTGGACGTTTGTGCCAAATTTGAAGAAATTCCCCTGAGGTGTTCTTGAGATACTGTGTTTACAAGGATGGGACGTACAGACGGATAACCTGGACACGTCATTCCTCCGACTGCAGCTATCACTGTAGAGCCGACAGGAAGTTAACAGGTGACTCAGGTCAGAGGTGGATGTGACATCACTGTAGAGCCGACAGGAAGTTAACAGGTGACTCAGGTCAGAGGTGGATGTGACATCACTGTAGAGCCAACAGGAAGTTAACTGATATATGTCGGTTCAGGCTCACTGGCCATTGTTGTTAAAATGGCGGCACTCTGCCGTCTGTGTTTGGTCTGTCAGGCGAACATCAGGTCAGTGCAGGTCGTTCAGCTGCAGGTATAAAGCCCACTGATTCTGACGGACCAAAGAGGAAGTCAGTGACATTCAGACAGAGGCCAGGACTGTCTCCTCTACAGCAGGAAATGATGTCATCATCATCATCATCGTCGTCGTCAAGGCAGCTTTGTTTTCCTGTTGGAGCAGAGGAATGTGGTCATTCAGCTGAATCACACTCTGAACTTTATCACACAGGAAGTTCAGTCTGTCACTACACCCTGCAGTCACTGCTGAGGGAAAAGTGAAACCACCAGGCTCAGCTGGACAGACAGACAGACAGACGGACAGAGGGACAGACAGACGGACAGAGGGACAGACAGACAGAGGGACAGA
>NC_065524.1:41101120-41111812 GCF_006386435.1 Epinephelus moara | reverse complement strand
CAGACAGACAGACAGAGGGACAGAGGGACAAACAGACAGAGGGACAGACAGACAGACAGAGGGACAGACAGACAGACAGAGGGACAGAGGGACAGACAGAGGGACAGACAGACAGACAGAGAGACAGACAGACAGACAGAGGGACAGAGGGACAGACAGACGGTGAGGCTGCAGTTTGTTCACCAGCTTTGAGTCTTCTTCTGAGCAGGATGTGTGTGTTAGATCAGAAGAAATAAACGTTTCAGGTGTTTGAATGTGACGCGTGGAGACAGAGAACAACCTGCAGGTGGCCACCTGTTGTCATGGTTACAACAGATGATGACACGTCACACACACACATGCTGCTGAGGACCCACAGACCCACAGTGATGATAACATCCTGTCTGTCAGCTGACCAGTGTTCAGTCGGTGGTCTGCATGGTGAACAGATGAACCGACGTTTCACACCTGAGAAAGAAAAGGCAAATGGGAGGCAGGTCTAAAGTGGGACAGCACGGAGGGGTCAAGATGGGACTGTGTAGGAGGGGCCTAACCACAGCATGTTTGAAGGCAGCTGGGACAGACCCTGAACTAGGACACTTGACCCAACACAATGAAAAACCTCCTTTAAGAATTTGGCAGAATGATATCTAAGGGACAGTTATTTAGTTTGGATAAGTAGCAGGGCTGAACATTAACGTTTTACATTGTCCTCCTGTCTCTGACGGCATGTCCTCCTGTCCTCCTGTCCCCTGTCCTCCTGTCCCCTGTGCAGGAAGTCGTGCGTATGTCCTGCTGTCCCTCAGTCAGCAGGACGGCATCGAGCAGCACATGGACTTTGATAACCGCTACACTCTGCTGGAGCTGTTTGCTGAGACCACGTCGTCAGAGGAGCACGGCATCTCCTTCGAGGGGATTCACCTGCCGCAGGTACACACACACACACACACACACACACACACACACACACACACACACACACACACACACACTGTGTCAGCTGGTTTCTGTTTGTGTTATAATTTGTGATGTTTTCTTTCACAAAATGTTTGTCTACAGGTATTTAAATATATATTCACATAAACAAGTTTAAATTAATGAAGTTTATTAATATTATCATTGATCATTAATATTGAAATAATTATAATTATTGATTATTGAGTACTGATTGTTTATGTGTTGTTGTTGATTACTAATTATGTGTGTGTGTGTTTGTGGTGCGTGTGCTCAGATTCCTGGGAAGCTGCTCTTCTCTCTGGTGAAGCGTTACCTGTGTGTGACGTCACTAATGGACAAACTTAACACGGCGGGGGCGGAGTCTAACTCTGACAGACAGGACGCCAGCCCCTCCCCCGCCTCCTCCTCCAGCGCCGCCCACCAGGCAGAGCACCTCCGCGTCCAGCGAGAGTTCGACTTCACCATGGCCATGGCCAACCTCATCTCGGAGCTGGTCCGTGTGATGGGCTGGGACCGCAACCGCCAGCCTCCCGACGGCTCTGCCCACCATCCTGGTGGGGGCGGGGCTTGTGGGGAGGAGCTGGGGGAGGAGGCATCCCGCCCCGTCCTCAGATCCATCTTCCAGCCCCGTTTCTGCGCCTCCCCTGTCATCCTCACCGCCACCTCTGCTGTAGCTGCTCCCGCCGCCGCCACGCCGCCAAAAAAGAAGACAGGAAACGGATATAAAACGCGCTCTGACTTCGCCAGCCGCTCGGCCTACGTGGAGTACGTCCAGGACAACCTGAAGAGCGGCATGATGGTCCGCATGCTGGAGGACTACGAGGAGGTGAGCTCCGGAGACGAGGGAGAGTTCCGCTACAGCAACGATGGCTCGCCACCTGTTCAGGTGAGGAAACACGGCACCGATACAAAGACTCACACAGACACGTCAGCACAGTGAGCCGAGGTCACTATAGCTTCTAATCATTATTACTGTGACATGTTGGTGAGTGACTCCTGTCAGACTGCAGCGCCTCCTGCTGCTGGGAGGGTTAAAGCAGAGGAGTCAGGTGTTCAGAGAAACCTGATCTGATTGGATCAAATCTTAAAAACAGGTTGTTCAGGAGAAACAAAATGATCAGATCATGTAATCTGGTCCTGGTTTTGATCCGGACCAAATCTTCAGTTTGTCCAAAACATGTTGGGAGGATCGGGATCGGGATCGGGATCAGGATCAGGATCAGGATCAGGATCAGGCTGTGTCTCGTTAACGATAATACTGAAATGATTTTTAGTATCATATGAAAAATTTGTTAAGATCATAACTTAACTCACTACAGCAGAGACCTGATGATGATGATGATGATGATGATGATGATGATGATCAGTGACATCAGGAGGGAAACAATGGATATATGGACATCAGTTATTGGACTAATCAGTTGTTACATAGCAACATAAAATCCAACATGGTGTCCCCCTGATAACGTCCCTGGACCTGTTGAGTCTGGAGGACAGCAGTGTGTGATGTGTCCTGTGTGTGTGTGTGTGTGTGTGTACTGCGTTCAGGTGTACTGGAACTCCCTGTCCAGGACGTACTGGGTCCACTGGCACATGGTGGAGATCCTGGGCAGCGGCAGCAGCAGTCAGGCTGAGAAGGAGACGCAGGAGAAGGCCTCCACCCTGACGGAGACTCTCAAACTCACCGCGGGTAAGATCCCATCACACCTGATGCCTCCACCTGTCCCTCAGCTCAGGTCAGGTGACCCTGTTTGTGTCTCTGCTCCCACAGTGAGTCAGACGTTCTTCTCCAAGCCGCCCGGAGGGCTGTACTCTCTGCCCTACCTGTCGGAGGGTCTGCAGAGGGAGCCGCTGGCCCTGAGCCGGGCCGAGTGGTGGGAGATCCTCTTCTTCATCAAGAAGCTGGAGCTCAAGCAGCAACAGGAAGTCAACAGCATCCTGCTGCAGAGCCTGGATGACCAGGTGAGACACACACACACACACACACACACCCAGGGGCATGATGGGTAAAAAAACTATTCACTCACACCTGTCTGTCTGTCCCACAGGAGACGGAGTTGGACGACTTGTCTCTGATCGGTCTGTCTGTCCCCGGAGACGTGGCGAAGAAGCTGCTTCACTACCTGAAGCAGAAGCTGCCGTCGTCGTGTCTCAGTGACCTGCTGTGTTCACACACCTTCTGCAAACACTACCTGAGGAGAGGAGGAGGAAGTCTGGAGGACGAAGAGCTGCTGGGTGAGGACGCACAAGACATGTGTCTCTGTGAGGACGCACAAGACATGTGTCTGAGTTTCTAAATCTGTCTCCATGTCTGTGACCGTTTGTTTCCAGCTGAAGGCTCTCTGGGTTCGTCCAACTTGGCAGGAGGAGGGGGAGGAGGAGGAGGAGGGGGAGGAGGAGGAGGGGGACCAAACTCCTCCTCTTCATCGTCAGCCTTGGCCTCCTCTTCCTCAGCGTTGGGCTCCGTCTCTAAGAAGGCAAAGAAGGAACTTCCTCCTGACTCAGGCTGTGGCAGCCCGGAGACGGAGAACGAGCTGCCGTCAGAGGACGACAGCAAATACCCCGAAGACCTGGAGGACAAGATGAAAGGTGGGAGATGGGGACAGGTGTCCACAGGGACTCTGTGTCCCTCAGGTGGACAGTAACATCAGAGTCAGAGTCCATTTGTCTGTCCTCCCTGCAGTGTTCAACAACCCGCGGGTCCAGGGGAAGAAGACGGTGCTGGAGAAGCTGGGGGAGGTGGTGGACATCCTGAAGAAGGGCGGGGCGTCTTCAGACCACGCCCAGCAGCTGGCCGCCGTCCTCTTCATCACCAGGCTGCTGGAGGAGAAGGGAGCACAGGAGAAGAACTCCATGAGGAGCGACTCGGCTCAGACCATACGGTGAGACGCCATCATCAGTGGACCGCTCCAGGAAATACACAGAGCCAGAGACAACATATAGGTGTGGTGTATCCCAGGATAGAGTGTGGAGTGTTCCAGGAGATACACAGAGCCATGAGGTAGTTCAGACAACCTGTGATAGATGGTTGTCTCCAGTAAATACACAGTACCTGTGGGTAGTTCAGGAACCCTGGGATAGCTGAGTGTCTCCAGGAGATACACAAAGCCAGAGGGTAGTTCAGGGGAGCTGGGAGAGCAGATGACGATGTGTGTCCCTGAATGTGTGAGGTTCACTGTGTGATGATGTGTCCTCTGTGTGTGTCCTCTGTGTGTCCTCTGTGTGTGTCCTCTGTGTGTGTCCTCTGTGTGTCCTCTGTGTGTCCTCCGTCAGGGACAAGGTGCTGAAGCTGCTGGTGGAGCTGCTGGGCTCGTCCTCCAAAGACCTGGTGGTCAGCACGCTCAGACTCACACACCTCCTAATGCTCAAATACGAGTGGAGGGTTTCCTTTGCCACCGAGGGCGGAGTCAAAGCTGTCCTGTCCTGCATGCAAGAGTTCTCCGCCATCACTCACGTCCAGCAGCTGGCGCTCGCAGTAAGACACACCCCTCACATCCACTGTCCTCAGACGGATGCAGCTACATGCTGCAGCTTTGTTAAACAGCTGCAAACGATCTGAGGATCTGTGACATCACAGACTGTGATATCACAGACTCCCCCTGTCATTAATCTGTAAAACCATGATGTCACAGTTTTAAGATGGCCGTCCTGTGTGACCTGTTGTTGTTGTTTGTGTCAGACTCTGAAGGTCATCACCGGAGCCAGTAAACACGACCTGCGCAGTGTCGGCAGCAGCCTCCCGCTGTCTGAGTCTGGCACTCAGATGATGTTGGAGATCTTCGCCAGCATTGGCTCGGCCACGCCCGAAGGCTCCAAGGGCCTGTTGGGAGCTATCCCCGCTGCCGTTGACCTCATGCTGCAGACTAAAGGGTAACTTCCTGTCGCAGGTTCAGGTGTTGACTTCCTCTGAAGGTTCCTGTTACTGACAGCGGTTTTCTGTGTGCAGCTGCATGCTGTCGGTGAGAAACGGCCTGCTGGTCATCATCATGCTCATCTCCAACCACAAGAGCCTGGCAGAGCAGCTGGTGGCCGCCGACGTCACCGCCGTCCTCAAGAAGTGTCTGACTCTGTCCAGAGCTGAGACCATGCTCGCCATCATCGCCCTCAACCACATCTCCATGGTGCACAAGCTGGAGAGCAAAGGTACCCCCTCCCCCCCCGATCACATGACTCCATGGTGATGAAGCTGTAAACTCACCAACATAGAGCTTAACGTTGACGTCAGTACAGTCCATCCTGTCTGTGGGACTGAAGCTTTGTCTGTCCTGTGTGTGTGTGTGTGTGTGTGTGTGTGTCATCAGAGAGTCGTGAGCAGCTGGACCTGAAGGACACGGAGCTGCAGATGTTGGTGGTGAGTCTGAAGGAGCTGACAGCCACTAAGGAGGTGATCCAGACTCTGGAGCAGCTGCTGTGTGACGACACCTCTCAGCTGGAGGACCAGCGCAGTCAGGTACAGAGTATACCTGTCACCTGTGACTCACCTGTGATTCATCAGAGCTCCAGTGTGTCACAGTCACAACCATATATAGACCTTTAACACTGTCACTTAAGCCATGCCAAATGACTCTGGATCTGTGTAGCTTGGAGTTAAGCTTCTCTCCTGCATCCTGTTGTGACCTCACATATCTGAGTTAATGTCTGATCTTCACCATTAGCTGAAAACTCATCCTCATCCTGCTGTTTCACAATAAAAGTTTCTGCATATCAGAGTAACAGGAGACTTTTATTGTTAAGAGTCTACAGGAAGTGAAATGTGTTCATCACCGAATTAGTGGATTTATGGAGACACAAATACCTGCTGCACTGGGCTGATGGCCCAAACCATGCTGAGCCAAGTCATACCAAACCAAGTCAAACCAAACCAAACCAAACAAAACCAAGTCAGTGTTTGGTTTGTCCGTTCTGGGCTACTGTAGAAACATGGTGGTGCAACATGTTGATCTCTGTAGACGAGGACCTGCTCCCTGTGTAAATAAACGTCTCATTCTGAGGGAACCAGAACACAACCATGATTTAAATCTGACACACTGGAGTTTTAAAACATGATGATGATGACGATGATGATGTCACAGAATATGATGAAGCCACCTCACAGGATACAGTCGTTAAATATTGGTGATTATTGGTTGGTCAGGTGACCCACAGTCGAGACACGTATCAAGACCTGGTTCGTCTGATGGAGCAGCATCGAGCAGACCGGGCCGTCCAGCTCTCCATCCTCAGGTACTGACCCCCCACAGTGTCATGGTGATGATGATGATGATGATGATGATGATGATGATGAAGCAGCTTGTCTGATTGGCTGTTTGTCTCTGCAGGATCCTGAACAAGTTCCTTGATAACTACCAGGAGGACATGCTGCCATGGCACGAGAGCATCGAGCCCTGCCTGTCCTCCATGACGGCCTTCATCAACGACAGAGAGGTCGGTACACAGCACACACGCGCGCACGCACACACACACACACACACACACACACACACACACACACACACACTTTCTGTATGTAAACGTTTGACCTGCTGTGATTCGTCATTTAGGTGGTCCAGCTGTTCATCCGCTTCCTGTACCGCCTGGCATCCCTGAACAAAGACTACGCGGTGGTGATGTGTCGCCTGGGGACCAAAGAGGCTCTGGTGAAAGCTCTGGACAAACACAGCACCAACCTGCTGCTGGTCACCGAGCTGCGTGACCTCATCACTGACTGTGAGAAGTACGCCAGCCTCTACAAGAAGATGACCACAAGTGTCCTCGCAGGATGTATCCAGGTACGCAGGACACACCGTTAACTCTTCACACCGCCACCACTGCTGCAGCAAGTCTGCCTGGAAACGGCTTCCTGACAACACCACAGCGATTCAATTTAAAAAACATTATTCAGTTTACTGAACGTGTTAAGATCATAGAAGAAGAAGAAGGGTCCTCTTTTTTTCCCCTCCGCACTGTGGATAGCCGTCAAAGGTCAAAGGTCACTGTGACCTAGCATCCCACTCATCCTCATTAATGTGTCACCACAAAAAGGGCTTGAAGGAGTTTGCTCAAATTTGGAACAAACGTGCACTTGAACAGAAGATTAAACTGATTAGAATTTGGAGGTCAAAGTCAAAGGTCACTGTGACCTTGCATCCATCACATTCTTGTGAACACAATATCATAAGAACAGCTTGAGGGAGTTTCCTCAAATTTGGCACAAATGTCCCCTTGGACTCAACAATGAACTGATAACTTTTTGGTGATCATGGATCAGAGGTCGAGGTCACTGTGACCTCACAAAACTTGTTTTTATGCCTCCCAGCTGGTGATAACTGGCTGGAGGCTTTATGTCCGTCCTTCTATCCATCTGTCCCATCCTTGTGATCACGATATCAAGAACACCTCAAGGGAATTTCTTCAAATTTTGGCACAAACATTCACTTGAGCTCAGTGATGAACTGACTAGATTTCGGTGGTCATAGATCAAGGTAACCATGACCTTACCTGTCTCATTCTTGTGAACACGATATCTCAAGAACAGCTTGAGGGCATTTCCTAAAATTTGATGCAAACGTCCACTTGGGCTCAAGAATAAACTGATTAGAATTTGGTGGTCAAAGGTCTTTTTGACCTCATCTGTTTCATTCTTGTGAACATGATATCTTAGGAATACTGTGAGGGAATTTCTTTAAATTTGACACAAACAACCACTTAGTCTGAAGACTAAACTAATTAGAATTTGGTCGTCAAGGGTCAAAGGTCACTGTGACCTTACAAAACATGTTTTCTGCCTCCGTGTCGGTGATAGCTGTGGCTAGAGGCATTATGTTGTCATCACTGTGACCTTGTCAGCTTACAACAGTGTGGTGATCAAAGCGCAGCACTTAGCAGCAACCTCCGCCAGCCGATCTTCCCTCAAACAATGAGACTTGCTATATTCGTCGTGGTGGTTCCTGACTGACATTTCGTACAGTAGCAAGGAGCACCAGTGACATCATGAGCACTGCTCTGAGGAGTTCAGAGATTTTAATAAAGAAGCGCTCTGAGCGACCGCAGAAAAGAGCCAGGGCGCTCTGAAAAAGAACGCTGGGCATGTTGCTTCATCTCTAGAAGGCAGCGTCCACTCTCTCCGTCATGTGGACACAGGTCCGTCATTTGGAGGTGTTTACAGTCTGACTTCCTGTCATTAGATATCTGACCTGGTCTACTTCCTGTTTCCTGTCAGATGGTGTTGGGTCAGATTGAGGAGCATCGTCGTAGCCATCAGCCAATCAACATCCCCTTCTTCGACGTGTTCCTCAGGAATCTCTGCCAAGGTCTGTATACATTTAATAACATGATTAAAGATAAAGCCTCATAACTGGTGTCACTGGTTTAACTGGTGGTGTGTTCAGGCTCCAGTGTGGAGCTGAAGGAGGACAAATGCTGGGAGAAGGTGGAGGTCTCCTCCAATCACCATCGAGCGAACAAGCTGACCGACAAGAACCCCAAAACCTACTGGGAGTCCAACGGCTGCACTGGCTCACACTTCATCAACATCTACATGCACAAAGGAGTCATCATCAGGTAGTACCAGATACTACAGGTAGTACCAGATACTACAGATACCACCAGATACTTCAGGTAGTACCAGATACTACAGGTAGTACCAGATACTTCAAGTAGTACCAGATAATACAGATACCACCAGATACTTAAGGTAGTACCAGATACTACAGGTAGTACCAGATACTACAGGTAGTACCAGATACATCAGGTAGTACCAGATACTACAGGTACCACCAGATACTTAAGGTAGTACCAGATACTACAGGTAGTACCAGATACTACAGGTACCACCAGATACATCAGGTAGTACCAGATACTACAGGTACCACCAGATACTACAGGTACCACCAGATACATCAGGTAGTACCAGATACTACAGGTACCACCAGATACTGATACTGACAGTACTACTAAACATAGTCAACACAAGTACCTGTGGATGTACTCTGTGTTCATCTGCGTACGTCCTCCTTTCTCTGTGGACAAAACCACAGGTCATGAAGTTAATCTGAGGTAGAAGTATTCAGTTCTCTGAGAGTACTCTCAGGTCGTCACTGATACTAATACCTACTACAGTACAGATACTGAGAGTATACTGCAGGTATATGAAAGATAAAGTATGAACCTGTCATGTGTGTAGACAACTGGCCATCCAGGTGGCCAGCGAGGACTCGAGCTACATGCCGGCCCGAGTCTTGGTCCTGGGAGGAGACGACCCGACCAACATCAACACTGAACTGAATACGGTGAGTCTCCTCCTCCTCATCCTAATCCTCCTCCTCATCCTGCTCCTCATCCTCCTCCTGCTCCTCTCTAAAGGAGGAAGAGTTGGCCTGGATCACTTGATGTGATGATGTAAACACAAAATAATGACCACATGTATTTATGAACAACCCGTCCAGGTGAATGTTACTCCTTCAGCCAGTCGGGTGGTTCTGCTGGAGAACATGACCAGGTTCTGGTCCATCATCCAGATCAGGGTCAAGAGATGTCAGCAGGTCAGTCTACCATCTCTATGGACTCCACCCCTCTATATACTGACCCCACCTCTCTATCTACTGACCCCGCCCCTCTAAATACTGACCCCTCCCCTCTAAATACTGACCCCTCCTTCCTCTGACAGGGAGGTATCGACACTCGGGTCCACGGTTTCGAGGTTCTGGGTCCGAAGCCAACGTTTTGGCCGGTGTTTAAGGAGCAACTGTGTTGTCGGACCTACCTGTTCTACAGCACCAAGGCTCACACCTGGTGTCAGGAGGTGATGGAGGACAAGACACAGCTGCTGCAGCTCTTCAACAAGTAAATACCAAGAGATATAATACTGTTAATACTACCATAATACTGCTAATAATCTTAATACTGTTAATACTACCGTAATACTGCTAATAATCTTAATACTGTTAATACTACCGTAATACTGCTAATACTGTTAATACTACCATAATACTGCTAATACTGTTAATACTGTTAATACTACCATAATACTGCTAATACTCTTAATGCTGTTAATACTACCGTAATACTGCTAATACTGTTAATACTACCATAATTCTGCTAATAATCTTAATACTGTTAATACTATCGTAATACTGCTAATAATCTTAATACTGTTAATACTACCATAATACTGCTAATACTCTTAATGCTGTTAATACTACCGTAATACTCTTAATACTGTTAATACTACCATAATACTGCTAATACTCTTAATATTGTTAATACTACCATAATACTGCTAATACTCTTAATACTGTTAATCTACCATAATACTGCTAATACTCTTAATACTGTTAATACTACCATAATACTGCTAATACTGTTAATGCTGTTAATACTACCGTAACACTGCTAATACTGTTAATACTACCATAATACTGCTAATACTCTTAATACTATTAATACTACCGTAATACTGCTAATACTCTTAATACTGTTAATACTACCATAATACTGCTAATACTCTTAATGCTGTTAATACTACCGTAACACTGCTAATACTCTTAATACTACCATAATACTGCTAATACTCTTAATACTGTTAATACTACCATAATACTGCTAATACTCTTAATACTACCATAATACTGCTAATACTCAATACTGTTAATACTACCATAATACTGCTAATACTCTTAATACTGTTAATACTACCATAATACTGCTAATACTCTTAATACTGTTAAAACTACCGTAATACTGCAAATACTCTTAATACTGTTAATACTACCATAATAC
>NC_065524.1:41094159-41100620 GCF_006386435.1 Epinephelus moara | reverse complement strand
GTACACACTCACTAATACACACAGCTTCACACTGAGAGGACCGACCAAAACGTCCTCACAGTGCTAACGTGTCCTCTTTGCCACCGGTTAGATCTGCTCCCTCTGTGTTTACCCAGAATCCTCTGCATCCAGCCCTCTGGCCTGGCTGCTCAGTGAGTACCTGGACAACGCTGAGTCAGCACGCCGCTGTAAAAGCCGGGCGGCCATCTTTAACTCCAGAGTGAGACGCCTCACACACCTGCTGGTCCACGTGGACACCAGCCGACCGGACGGCGAGGAACTCAAACCGCCCGTCAAATCAAGTGAGTCTGCCGATCCAGTTTAACAGCACTGAACTCACACTTAGGTATTTCAGAGGTGACATCATAATGGTGACATCACTGTAAAGACACCTGAACGATGGTCTAAATGACAGAATAAGACTCGAGTTGTAGATAGGTGGAAACAATCTGTAAACTGATCTTCCTGAATTTCCCTCCACTCGAAGCGAAGTTAAAATGAAACATGTTTCTACACAACGTAAAATTAAAACCGTCTGTAGTCATAGAAATGTTCCCCGCTTTGGGAAAAAAATCACACAGATTTGCTCCAGTTTCAAAGGTTCAGATGTTTGTGAAAGGCGTCTGAATGCAGCAGGAAAAAAACAGGTTTCAAAGGGTTAAATGTACCAAAAATAATATTACAAATAAATGTAGGCTAATAGGAGAGTAAACAAATAGGGGAATTATTACAAAGGTAAATAAAGGAGTGAATTAAAACAAAACAGAAACATCAGTTTATGTCACATTTTATCAATCAGTTAACGCCTGTATATTTTCTAATAATATGTTTTATTTTATTTGTAATTTTTTTGTTGGTTCCTTGAGAAAAGAAGTGTCTGGCACAGAGTTACTGCACATATAATAAGTAAAATTAATAAATAAGATTGTAAAAGTATATTAAAGAAGACATTATTCATAAAGATGAAGATAAAAGTAAAGAAAGAATAAATAACTTATTCAATAACTTGATTTTGGCAGCGTGCGTCCTCTGTGGTGAAGTGCAGTGAATGAAAATGTTTGATGAGAGACATTAAAACGTGTGTAAGATGAATTTATGATAAAACCTCTGAGTGTTTGCAGTCGATGTTTAAAGAGTGTATTTTGTTTTCAGAAGGTCTCAACCGAAGCAAAGAGCTGAAGAGTAAGTAACAGCTGAGACATTCAGAGACATTCTCTTTGTTTACGCTCTGTTCTGTAACATCTCATACGTCCACATGAGGACAGGAAGACGTCACGTCGCCCCCTGCTGTTTGACCTCACAACTGAGCCGTCCACGTCTCAGATGACCTGCTGATGTTCAAGCTTGGTGTTGTTCTGTAGTTTGGTCGTTCTCCTGTTGGGTCCCTCTGAACACTGTGAATCCCTCAGAAAAATGGAGAGCAGTAAAATGATGTACTTCAGGTACAAGGATAAACTTGTACTCCATTACTTGAGTAAATGTACTTAGTTCCAAAAACCAGCTGTCAGGAGCTGATGATCATCAGCCACTGAATAATTAACCCTTTAAAGAACAGACATCCTGTGGACGGCCGCAGGAGCTCCATGTTGGCATGGATCTGTTTAAATTCATCTGAAATAAAATTCATAAGAGTCAGAGCATTCCTTCTTCTAGCAGCAGAAAGCTAACGCTGACAACACGCCGGTGTGATGTGTCATATGACACATGTCAAGTGCCGCCCCTCGTACACACCAGACACGTTGCGCTGCAGCTCGTCAAGAGACGACCATACAGTCATTGTCACTGACAGATGTGTTCTTCCTCCTCCTCTGCGTCAGCTTCAGATCATGTGTGGACAGCTGCCAATTAAAGTTAATTCCTCACCTGAAGAGCTGATCTCCAGAGCTGTGACTCAGGAAGTATCTTTGTGGCTGTTGTCTTTATAATGACGGGACCGTGGGTCGTTTAGCTCGGGATATTTCTGGAGTCTCTCCTCGTCACACACAAGACACAGCAACAGCTACAGAGTTCTCTTTATACAAACATGTTGAAGAGAGAAGAAGAGCTGCTCTGTACGAGCAGAGAGCGAGTGGGGGGAATGTGTTTAATTCAGGGGGCGGCGAGGCTGATAACAGGACAGTGGCGTGAAGTGTCGTGGGGCAGCGAGTCCAGGAGTGCTGATGTGCGTCTAGCTGCCGCAGGTGAGGCATTGTACGTTGAAAATAATCAGGGCGTAGTTGTTGACATGCGCCATTTGCTGCCAGTGTGCTTTAGCCTCTAGGCTTCTGTCTTCCCCGTCATAACGTTGTACACTCATAATGACGTCATTACGCTACATTATGTGCAGTGCAAAGAAAATATTTTGCTGGAATTACGCAGAAATTTCCCCGTGACGGCAGCAGGAGGTCGTTGTTTGAATCAGTCTGTATAAAGAGAGCTAGAATAAGAACAGTAACAGAAAGAACATTGATTCTTTTTGCAGCAGAAAGCTCAGGCTTCTGTTTTCTGTGTCATGACCTCGTGTTACGTTACCTAACCTGTTACGTTACCTAACCTGTTACGTTACCTTACCTGTTACGTTACCTTACCTA
The DNA here is from genome assembly GCF_006386435.1 of Epinephelus moara. NCBI lineage: Eukaryota > Metazoa > Chordata > Actinopteri > Perciformes > Serranidae > Epinephelus > Epinephelus moara. The sequence goes on along the minus strand of NC_065524.1, from coordinate 41,098,050 downwards.
TTATGTTACCTAACCTGTTATGCTACCTAACCTGTTACGCTACCTTACCTGTTACGTTACCTTACCTGTTACGCTACCTTACCTGTTACGTTACCTGTTATGCTACCTTACCTGTTACGTTACCTGTTACGCTACCTTACCTGTTACGCTACCTAACCTGTTACGCTACCTTACCTGTTACGCTACCTTACCTGTTACGTTACCTGTTATGCTACCTTACCTGTTACGTTACCTGTTACGCTACCTTACCTGTTACGTTACCTAACCTGTTACGTTACCTAACCTGTTACGTAACCTTACCTGTTACGTTACCTTACCTGTTACGTTACCTAACCTGTTACGTTACCTTACCTGTTACGTTACCTTACCTGTTACGTTACCTTACCTGCAGTGCTGACGTGATATTTTGCTGAAATTATGGTGGAATTTGTCCTGAATTTTTCCTAAAGCAGTCACAGGAGATCGCTGTTTCCATAATCCTGTTTAAATTGATATAATAGCTACAACATTGATTCTTTTTGTAGCTGAAGGCTAAAGCTGCTGTCTTCACGCCATCAGGTTGTACGCTCGTAATAATGTCATTGTGCAACGTTACGTTTGATGGCGCCAGAGAAATGAGTGATGAATCCATCACAGTGCCTTTTTTCTGCTCATTAAATTGATCATATCTCAAAAACTATGATTTTTATGAGTGATTCTGGTTTAATGACTTCCAGAACCTGTCAGCTCAGGTTGTACTGACGTCAGGGAGGTGAAGTGTTTGAAGAAACTTCAGGAAATGACATCACAATAAGCAGAAATACCAGCGCAGGCACCGGATGACCGTTTGTATCGCAGAGTTCAAAGCGTTAAATGAATTAATTACATAATTTAGAGAATATTTTTTAACAGACATGAACTCCAGCTGTGTTAGTTTGACCTCTGTCACAGTTTTTATTCTAACAAACAGGAAACTGTGACTGTTTGTTTGGGGACTATTTTCAGCAGCGCATTAATCCACACTCTGTGCTGTAGTGAGTGTTAGTGTCAGCAGGATGGTGTGAACAGCGTGTGTGCATGACACTAAACCTGATGATGATGAGGCGGTCCAGCAGGGGGCGCCGGCCGACTCTTCCTCGTCCTTGTCTGAACTCAAACATTAAAGCTGTCGTCATCAGGACGCGTTTACACTCCATCTTTTTCTTTCAGTTTGGACTACTCTTATTTTGACGGCTGACTTCCTGTTCCCATGTTGAGTAGAGACACTGACGTGGTTTCTTTTCAGATGGAAAAGAAGGACAGAACAGAGGCTCTGCTTTCTCTTTACGTTTCTGGCTGCAGTTTATCATTTCATTTTTATGATTTCACTCAACGACCGCTGGCGTCCTGCAGGAGGTAAACCTTTTAACCTTTGTCTTTCAGACGGGAAGGAGGGTAAAAACAAAGACACCGCTGCCGCCTCTTCGTCGTCATCCTCCTCCTCAGCCAAGCCTAAAGTGAAGAGCAGCAGCAGCATTGCAGGCATCGCCCTCTGTTGGCAGGGAGTGGTACAGCGACAGGTGATTTCTAACAGCCTTACAGTTGCTCTGTTGGGTCAGACATTTCTGCTCCTCAGACTTGAACTTGACTCCGCCCCCCTCAGGTGAAGAAGTTTTTGGAGTCAAGCTGCAGTCTGCCGGACTTTGTGGAGCGTTACCGGACTCTGTACCTGCGGCTGAAGAATGCCATGGAGGAGCTGTTCGGACAGCAGACCGCCTTTGTCCTCGCCCTCCGACAGGGCTTCTCTGCCGCCCTGCTGCAGCTCTCCATCCTCAAGACCATGCACGTAAGTCAGGATTAACTCTGGTTTAACTCAGACTGACACCAGGCTCAGATACATTTAGACCTTTAAAAGTTTAAACCTGGTTTATTAAAGCCCTGAAGAGTTAAGACGACCTAAACTCAGTGAGCTCATCCTGAATATAAAAAACTAATCTTCAGCTGGTTTGATTATGGTTCATATTAAGCTTTACTTCCTCAGACTTCCTGCTTCCCTCCTCTCAGATGTGAAGATTTACACTTTTAATTTGTCTCATGTGATCATAAACTGAATATGTTTAGTTTTTGGATGTTTAACCTGTTTAAGCCTAAACATACATACAACTCTCCAAATCGTCTGTCACTGATGACCCTTAGTGTTTTATGGGGGGATAATGTGTTGTACCATTTATTGACCAAATGAATATAATCTCCATGCAGTCATCAAACAAATATCTCAGCTCAGTTATTTAAGCAGTTAAAACTCTGTGCCTGTCCGTGAATCATTCTGCTACGAAAGGTGTCTTTTGGCGTCAGAAATCCTTGACAAAGCGGCGGTATTTGAAGACAGAATGAGAACAGGTTGGAGGGGGAGGTCGTCATCTCTGATAAAGTTGTTCCTGTCATGATGTGGTTGTATAAGTTCAGCACATGAAATCAACGGGCCGTCTTTCCCTCAGAGTCTCTATCTGACCCGTCACCTTCACTGAGGAAAGCATCTGTTTGATTTTGAGGGACGACTGTGAGGTTGTACGTCTCGTCTCACCAAGATCACACATATGAAAACTTCACTCAGAGTGAAACTGAAACAGAGGAGCAGAAGGTTTGGCAGAATAAGAACTATGTGTGTGTAGAAGTACATTTAGATTCATCTTCAGCATGTTCACTAACTCTGTGACGTCACTGAACAAAGCTGATTCAACAGCAGACACCTGAGAGACGACGTGTCCCAGAGACCTCTGTCTTCATGTTACAAACTTTACTGACCTTCTGTTTGAAGCTTTGACGCAGCCGAGCTCGTCTCATGGTGCAACCAGGAAGTAAACAGCTCTGGTCATGTGACCATTTACACTGAGCATGTGACACCACAGATATTTCCCTGAGACCCTTTAATACTTCAATATTTGCTGAAACACATCGGTACATCGTTTGGTAACGTTTTTAGAGCCCGATAACTGAAAACTTTTTTAGTCGTCACCGTCAAAGTCATTTAAAGACGAAACGATTCACTGAGAAAATAAATCAGAAATGAAAATACTCTGACCTGTACGCTGTGATGTGTGTCGTGCAGGTGAGCGAGCGCTTCGCTCAGTACATCGACCAGATGATCCAGACGAGCGGAGCGGCGTCCAGCAGCGTGGAGACTCTGGAGCGGCTGCAGCAGTTTCTGGAGCCGATGCTCTTCCTATCGGGCCTGGAGCTTGCCAACACCTTCGAACACTTTTACAGGTCTGAACGCCACGACGCCGACACAGCAGACTGATGACAGGTGGCGTGGACCAAGCTCACCACTGCCTCTCTGTCTCTGCAGGTACTACCTGGGCGACCGGCTGCTGGCTCAGGGTAACGTGTGGTTGGAGAGCGCTGTCATCGATCAGATCGGCAGCTGCTTCCCGAGTCGCTTCCCTCAGCAGATGTTGAAGAACCTGAGTGAGTCCGCCGAGCTGCAGCAGGAGTTCCACCTGTACCGCCTGCAGCAGCTGGACCGATGCCTGCAAGAGCACGACCAGGTCTGAAAAACCCACGACACCTCGTCGAGTTCATCTGAGAATAAAATCAGTTTGAATTTAAATCCTGCTGAAAGTCTGGTTCACAGGTCTGAGTTTGATCCGTTTGTCCTGTTGTTGTTGCTGTAGATGATGGAGGAGGAGTGGGCGGAGTCAGAGGAGGAGGCGGAGGTTCAGGTTCTGGTTCTGTCTCCACGCTGCTGGCCCGTGTCCTCACTCTGCTTCCTGGACGAACCCACAAAACATTTTCCATCTGAACTCTGCTCCTACCTGAACCAGTTCACCCAGTTCTACACCCACAGTCAGTACCAGTTCACCCAGTCCTACACCCACAGTCAGTACCAGTTCACCCAGTCCTACACCCACAGTCAGTACCAGTTCACCCAGT
>NC_065524.1:41086042-41091350 GCF_006386435.1 Epinephelus moara | reverse complement strand
GTGTCTCTAACGTCCACCTGTCGGTGTCTCTAACGTCCACCTGTCTGTGTCTCTAACGTCCTCCTGTCGGTGTCTCTAACGTCCACCTGTCTGTCCCTGTGTCCCTCAGGTCAGTCCATGTACGGTCTGAGTCACTCGAAGCCGCGGCGGCTGCAGTGGACGTGGCTCGGTCACGCTGAGCTGCAGCTCGGCTGTTGGACGCTTCACGTGTCGACGCTGCAGATGTTCATCCTGCTGCACTTCAACACGCAGCAGGTCCGTGCGTATGACATCATACATGACACAGACTGATGGCGTGCTGCCTTCACTGACCTTGGTGTCTCTCTGCAGGAGGTTCCAGTGGACGCTCTGCTGCAGGCGACGGGCCTGTCAGCCGCCTTCGTGCTGCACGCTCTGCTGCCGCTCATCAGCGAGGACGGACCGCTGACTTGCAGCCGGCCGGAGGAGCCCAGCCAGGGTCAGTCACATGGCCAGCACGCTGCTAACCTTCATCCTCCTCTGCCTCCTCCTCCTCCTCTCTGACTCTCCCCTCTGTCTGCTCCCAGGTGTGTTACAGCTGAACCAGCAGGTGGTGTCCCGCAGTCAGGACGGCGTCGCCATGTCCCTCCAGCTGCTGCCCAGACAGACGTACCTGAACGTGGACGAGGACGCGGCGGGTACGCTGGAGAGGAAGAGGAACTACATCTACTGTCTGATCGTCCACATCATGAAGCAGGAGAAGGAGATGCACATTGACAACCTCGTCTTCAAGGTCAGAGGACGCCACAGAGACATTGTCCCTTTAAGACACGGAGACACACTGAGACACATCTTCCTCCCCCTCCTCTTCACCGCTCAGTGATGATGTCATACAGCGTGACCTCTCATCGTCTCTAACGTCCATAAGTCCACTCAGGACAGTAAAGAGGGACACTGTCCAATCACATCTCTGTCTGCTCTTGTCTCCTCCAGGTTCTGGACTCGTGTCAGAAACAGGAATCGTCACGCTCTCCGGGCGCCGGGCGGTTCAGCTGCAGCACCAGCGACGTGCTCTCCTGCATCATGCACGTCATCAGTAAAGGCTGCGTCCGACGCAACGAGGACAACCCGCACATCGTGGAGTTCCTGCCGGAGGACCCGTCCACGCCGCAGAAAGGACAGGCCCAGTTCTCCTTCAGCCGGACCGAGGTCAGGAAGGACGCGGCGGACTGCAGGGCCGACATCAGGTGTGACCTCTGACCTCACACACAGTCTGTTCATGTTGTTTAACCTGCTTTAGTTTCTGCAGCTGTCTTCATCATCCTCATCATCATCACCCTCCTGTTCTCAGTGTTCTTAAAGGACTGTTCCGCTGTTTCTCCTCCTGTTCCCTCGCCGTCTGCTCCACAGTCACAGGTCATGTTCCTTTAACGTCAAGTTCAGACCAAAGAGTCGTGACGAGACGAGTTCAGACAGGAAACTGTAAGTGACCACGATGAGATAGTGTATCTCTGTACGTCTACGCCGTCCTTGGACCTCGTCACATGTCCACATTTGGTCATCGTCCACATATGACATTTGAAAAACATTCATGACCAGAGGAGCTGAAACAGGAAACTGTGGTTACATTTAGCCGACACACACACATGGTTACGTTTAGCCAACACACACACGTGGTTACATTTAGCCAACACACGCACGTGGTTACATTTAGCCGACACACACACATGGTTACATTTAGCCAACACACGCACGTGGTTACGTTTAGCCAACACACGCACGTGGTTACATTTAGCCAACACACACAGGTGGTTACGTTTAGCCGAGACACGCATGTGGTTACGTTTAGCTGACGCACACACGTGGTTACGTTTAGCCGACGCACATGTGGTTACATTTAGCCGACACACACACACGTGGTTACGTTTAGCCAACACACACACGTGGTTACATTTAGCCAACACACACACGTGGTTGGGTTTAGGAAAAAAGAACAGGGTTTGGCTTTACAATCTAACAGGAAGTGAACATCGGCCTCCTGGGTGAAAGTCAGTGGTTGATGGACCATCCACCAGTCCAGTTCAGACTGTTGATACTTTTCTCTGACACGTCCTAAAACAGTTTCATCTCGTTGTGAATCTTTGGTCTGAGCTCTTGGATTCACAAATCCAGGATGCTCGTGTTCTGCAGTCGACACAGAAACGCTTCATGCTGCTCTGCTGACTAAAAAAGAGAATAATTCTTGACTTGTTGTAAACGTACAGATTTCATTGTGCTAAGCTGCAGCTGGCAGAATTTCGGGAACTGTCTTAATGTATTTAACGTTGTTTAATTTACTGTAAGAAACAGACTGAACTGTAACAGGAAGTGTCCTCTGTTCTCTCTCATGAAAACAGCCACTGCTCTGTAACTCCTCCGAAACACAGAATGTCAAATGTTTAATTTTTTACAAACAGAAAATAAAGATATTAAAACTTTGCTCGTTGCATTTGGACTTATTTTGTAATAATTAGGATTATCAGTATATTATAGATTCATAAAGTATCAAAATTTAAACTCAAATAAATTCATCCATTTTCATCCTCTTATCTGAGGCGGGTCTCGGGGGCAGCAGGTTGAGTGAAGTCCTCCAGACATCCCTCTCCTCAGCAACACTCTCCAGCTCCTCCTGGAGGACCCTGAGGGCCTCCAGTGTGTTCTGGGTCTGCCCCGGGGCCTCCTACCAGCTGGACCATGAGGATCCTGATCAGATGTTGAACCACCTCAACATGAAGGAACAGCGGCTCTACTCCGAGCTCCCTCCAGATGTCTGACTCCTCCCCCTATCTCTAAGGCTGAGCCCAGACACCCTACAGAGGAAACTCATTTCAGACGCTTGTATCTGTGACCTCATTCTTTCAGTCACTACCCAGAGCTCATGACCATAGGTGAGGGTTGGGACGGAGATGGACCAGGAAATGGAAAGCTTTACCTACTGGCTCAGCTCCCTCTGAACCACGACGGTTCAGCACAGCGCCATCATCACTGCAGACACTGCACCAAACTGCCGAACTATCTCACACTCCATTCTACCCTCACAAGTCCACGAGATACTTGACCTCCTTCTCTTGAGGCAGTAACTCTCCAAACCCCGGGGGAAACAATCCACCATTTTCCAGCAGAGAACCATGACCTCAGATTTGGAGGTACTGACTCTCATCCTGACTGCGTCACACTCAAACTGCCCCAGGTCATGCTGGAGGTCACGGTGTGATGGAGCCAACAGAACCACAACATCTGCAAAAAGCAGAGACGCAATTCTGAGGTCCCCAGACTGGACCCCTTCCTCCGCCTAGCTGCACCTCAAGATCCTGTCCATGAAGATCACAAACAGAATCAGAGACAAGGGACAACCTTGGCGGAGGCCAACACCCACCGAGAACGTGTTTGACTTTTCCCCGAGTATTCGGACACAGCTGTTACTTTGGTCATACAGGGAGTGGATGGCTCGTGTCAACAACCCCGGTACCTCCAATTCTCGCAGTACCCCCCAAAAGACTCCCTGAGGAACGCGGCCATAAGCCTTCTCCAAGTCCGCAAAGCACATGTAGACTTGATGGACAAACTCCCACGACCCCTCCAGCAGCCCTGCGAGGGTAAAGAGCTGCTCCACTGGTCCACCACCAGGACGGGATCCACATCCTCGATAACAGGAGCACACCCTCCGGTCCCCGTTTTTGAAACCCAAACTGTATATGTGGACAAGTTAACGACAGTCGTCTGTTAGTGTGTACAAATTAATAAAATACAAACTGATTGAACTGAATGACAAACACAGTCATTGAAATAATTTGTAACTCAGTCAACAGAGACATTACCAGACAGACAAAATATATTCACATATGAAGAGTCTGAAAACACAGTTAGCATGTTAGAGGGTGGGAAGCCAGCGAGGGATCTCAGCCAAAGGAAACAAACAAACTGATGAGCTCTTTATGAAGCAGGAAGACTGAGTTTTATTTTCATTATTATGAATATTTTGGGGAAAATAACCAAGGAAATGAGTGAAAATCAAACTTTATTGAGTTGAACAAACATGATGTGTAAATCTGACGGATTATTTCACCTCTCGTCAGACGGCTCGTCTTCTTGTCAGGTTTGTTTCATTAGAAAAAGAGGAAAATGTTCATTTTGTTTAAGTGAAAACAAAACATTAAATTATTAACGTGGAGCAGCCGGAGGTCAGTGAAGTTTAATTTTATGCTAACAGGAGTTATTTCCAGAAATTAAACCAGTCATGAATTAAATTAAAATGTCCATGCTGCTGTCTCAGATCATCACTCTCTATCATCTGTGTTTCTTGCAGTCTGATGTCGGCACCGCGGCGGTTCGAGGACGGAGTTCTGGACGCGGTCCTGTTCTCGATGGGTCGGACGATGACGCAGGAAGAAGTTCGTCAGCTGATGCAGAGGACGGTCCAACAGGTCAGACTGTTGTGTCAATAAAGTTTAATTTGAAACGAGCATCTGGGGGAGAAGTAGTGCAGAGACAGAGATGGTGCTATGGAGCCTCTACGACTTCACTTCTTTTTGCCGCCTTTGTATTTTTACACAGAACCAAAAGGCGGTGTCATAAACTTTCGTCCATGTGACGTTAGTCAGGAAGTTTGAGTTCTCACTCTGGGTGTAGTTACGTTTAAAGCCACATTACACAGGGACGTGTGTTATCTACAATGTATGGAGGTGCCGGCGTAGTAAAAGGATAAGTTGCTGTGTGAAGCATTAGCTAACTAACATTAGCTTTGACAAAGCTAACTACCAATGACCTGACTACAAAGCACATCACAATAACTCTCTGACATGAAATCAAACACGAACATTAACAAAGGTGTAACAGTCCTGTTTAGCCTGAACTGTTGCTCTGATGCTGCGCCCAGTTTTTACGTTACCAGTCCTTGAACGGAGGGAAGAGCTGGTTTATCTGTGCTGCTTGTTAGTTGGTGTTTTTCCATCGCGGATGAGTGAAGCTGACAGAAGTTTGGTTCCTGATGCAGTCAGTCTGTGCTGTGTTCCAGCAGTGGTCTTTGTCCTTAGAGAGTTAGCAGCTTGGCGCTAACAGAAAACAACTACAAAGAGACACAACATGACCGCAAAGAGACACAACATGACCGCAAAGAGACACAACATGACCACAAAGAGACACAGAACGACCACAAAGAGACACAACATGACCACAAAGAGACACAACATGACCGCAAAGAGACACAACATGACCGCAAAGAGACACAGAACGACCACAAAGAGACACAACATGACCACAAAGAGACACAACATGACCACAAAGAGACACAGTACGACCACTTTTCTTGTCT
>NC_065524.1:41083251-41084624 GCF_006386435.1 Epinephelus moara | reverse complement strand
CTGTGTCACAGTTGTGCTGGTTATTGATTATTGATCCCTGTGTCACAGTCCTGCTGATTATTGATTATTGATCTCTGTGTCAAAGTCATGCTGGTTATTGATTATTGATCCCTGTGTCACAGTCCTGCTGGTTATTGCTTATTGATCTCTGTGTCACAGTCCTGCTGATTATTGATTATTGATCTCTGTGTCAAAGTCCTGCTGGTTATTGATTATTGATCTCTGTGTCACAGTCGTGCTGGTTATTGATTATTGATCTCTCTGTCACAGTCATGCTGATTATTGATTATTGATCCCTGTGTCACAGTCATGCTGATTATTGATTATTGATCCCTGTGTCACAGTCGTTCTTATTATTGATCCCTGTGTCACAGTCGTGCTGGTTATTGATTATTGATCCCTGTGTCACAGTCGTGCTGGTTATTGATTATTGATCTCTGTGTCACAGTCGTGCTGATTATTGATTATTGATCCCTGTGTCACAGTCATGCTGATTATTGATTATTGATCCCTGTGTCACAGTTGTGCTGATTATAGATCCCTGTGTCACAGTCGTGCTGGTTATTGATTATTGATCCCTGTGTCACAGTCGTGCTGGTTATTGATTATTGATCTCTGTGTCACAGTCGTGCTGATTATTGATTATTGATCCCTGTGTCACAGTCATGCTGATTATTGATAGTCCTGCTGATTATTGATTATTGATCTCTGTGTCAAAGTCCTGCTGGTTATTGATTATTGATCCCTGTGTCACAGTCGTGCTGGTTATTGATTATTGATCTCTGTGTCACAGTCATGCTGATTATTGATTATTGATCCCTGTGTCACAGTCATGCTGATTATTGATTATTGATCCCTGTGTCACAGTCGTTCTTATTATTGATCCCTGTGTCACAGTCGTGCTGGTTATTGATTATTGATCCCTGTGTCACAGTCGTGCTGGTTATTGATTATTGATCTCTGTGTCACAGTCGTGCTGATTATTGATTATTGATCCCTGTGTCACAGTCATGCTGATTATTGATTATTGATCCCTGTGTCACAGTTGTGCTGATTATAGATCCCTGTGTCACAGTCGTGCTGGTTATTGATTATTGATCTCTGTGTCACAGTCGTGCTGGTTATTGATTATTGATCCCTGTGTCACAGTCCTGCTGGTTATTGATTATTGATGTCTGTGTCACAGTCCTGCTGGTTATTGATTATTGATCTCTGTGTCAAAGTCATGCTGGTTATTGATTATTGATCCCTGTGTCACAGTTGTGCTGGTTATTGATTATTGATCCCTGTGTCACAGTCCTGCTGGTTATTGATTATTGATGTCTGTGTCACAGTCCTGCTGGTTATTGATTATTGATCTCTGTGTCACAGTC
>NC_065524.1:41077277-41081117 GCF_006386435.1 Epinephelus moara | reverse complement strand
CTGTGTCACAGTCGTGCTGGTTATTGATTATTGATCTCTGTGTCACAGTCCTGCTGGTTATTGATTATTGATCTCTGTGTCACAGTCGTGCTGCTTATTGATTATTGATCTCTGTGTCACAGTCGTGCTGGCAGGAGTACCTGACGGCGAGGATTGAACAGAACCTGGTGATGAACTGTAACTGTCCAATCACAGACTGCCAGGCTCAGCCCACCTCACACTTCTTCCTCAGCATCCTAACCGACAAGGACACCATCGCCAAGGTAACGCCCCGCCCTCCTTGGTTGGTTACTGTGACGACCTCACAGGGCAATGTGATTAAAGTAGGTACGGAAATTGATTATCAGAATAATCAGACTGATTGATTCACCCCCCCCCAGTATGAGAACGCCCTGCTCCGTGGTTATGTGGAGTGCTGCTCTAATCTGACGTGGTGCACCAACCCTCAGGGCTGTGATCAGATCCTCTGTAAGGAGAACATGGGCAGTATGGGCACCTGCTCCAAGTGCTGCTGGTCCTCCTGCTTCAGCTGCAACTTCCCAGAGGTCAGAGGTCACCACACACACACACGCGCACATACACACACAGCTGATGAGGTTTATACCTTCAAACAATATTTTTTAATCCTGATTAATCTCATGTTTAAACTGTTATTTTCCATTTGACTTTATGATCGATCAGTGTCAGTGTGGTGTGATGTCACTCTGATGTCACTGTGATGATCGGGTTAATGTGACAGCATCATCACATGTTAGAGTCTCTCTCTGGTTCATACAGGTCCTCTATGTGTCAAACTACTGTCCCCCCGACGGTCCCAACATGTCCACCTGAGGACATCCCCTCATAACATCAGTGTCACTCTGCAGTTACACCTCCAAAACACGTGTCTGTATCTGGACATGTTTCCCAAACAAATACAACATGCTAATGTTATTAGCACAAGTCAATGGCATTTTACAGTGTATAAATTAGCCTAGCAGCTAGCAGAGTTTTTCTCTCCTCACATAAATCCAGGAGAAATCACACACAGGACTTTAAACTACAGGTCTGCAGTCACTTGCCCTGTAGTTAACTCCTTTGATTAAGTTTCATCCTCTTTGGCATCTTTGGCGATGTGGTCGCTCGCTGACATCAGTCTGATCAGCTGCTGCTGTGAGCTCAGCTCGTAGGTGGAGCTCAGACTCAAAGTAGCAGCATGAGATTTAAAAAACAAAGTGTCACGTGACAACATTAATCACATCATCATGAACACATGAACACTGACGTGTACAGAACAGTTCTTTAAAGGCTGTTTTCTCAAAATAGATTTTTCTCTGAGTCGTAAATCTCCACCTGAAAATGAGATTTTATTTTTCTGGTTGTTGACAGTGTTCACTGATTTATGGACTGAAATAAAGAGATGCAAACAATTACTCAAATAAGCGCATGTTTATCTAAATAATGTCTTATTTACATGTTTGTTTGTTTTTTATATAAAATAATTGTCTTTAAGTCAGTGTTCAGCAGGGATTTTTGATGACATCTGTATGTTATAAATGTTCCTCTGCAGTGTCTCCACTTTTTCACCTTACAGTCTGAGACTCAAATGTTGAGGTGGAGGAGGCGACAGAACAACGTGACATCAATAATACGATGGAAACAACATAAACACTGAGAAACAGTGTAAATAATAAGGTTCATAAACTGAGACAGGTTGGCTGAGCTACAGTCAGAGGCAAATCAGCGACCTTTCTGTCCTGACAGGAGACAGACTCAAAGACTCACAGTTTGTTCTCTAAAGTCTGTTTCCTGTTTGTGTATAAAATCTCTAAAAGTCGTCGACAGACTTTGAAAACATCACGTTGACCTTCAGCAGACCGAGGTTTGTATGCCTCCACACCGGCAACAGCTGCAGCCGGAGGCATCATGTTTTCAGGTTGTCCCTCTGTCTCTCCCTCTGTCTCTCCCTCTGTCTCTCCCTCTGTCCCTCCCTCTGTCTCTCCCTCTGTCCCTCCCTCTGTCCCTCCCCCTGTCCCTCCCATCCACCACACATTTTCTAATTTGGCACAAATGTTCACTTGGACTCAACCATAAACTGTTTAGCTTTTAATGTTTAAAGTTCACGGCTATTTGACCTCATTACCACATTCTGATGAACGCGATATCTCACGCCTTGAGGGAGTATCTTCAAATTTGGCACAAACGTCTGCATGGACTGTAGAATAAACTGATTAGAATTTTTCACTGTCACCTGTGACAGGGTGGGCTGGTGGGCGGAGTCATAAAACCTCAGGGTGGGCTGGTGGGCGGAGTCATAAAAACCACAGGGTGGGGATTCTAGTTTTATTTTTATGGTTGATGAACTCAAACAGTAACCCCCCCCCCCCCCCCAATTCCCCCCTCCAGGCCCATTACCCAGCCAGCTGCAGCCACATGTCTCAGTGGATGGATGACGGAGGATATTATGAAGGGATGAACATGGAGGCTCAGAGCAAACACCTCGCCAAGCTCATCTCCAAACGCTGCCCGAGCTGCCAGGCTCAGATCGAGAAGAACGAAGGCTGTCTGCAGTATGTAGACCCTGCTGCACCTCCTGCTGCACCTCCTGCTACACCTCCTGCTACACCTCCTCACACCTACACCTCCTGCTACACCTCCTCACACCTACACCTCCTGCTACACCTCCTGCTACACCTTCTCACACCTACACCTCCTGCTACACCTTCTCACACCTACACCTCCTGCTACACCTCCTGCTACACCTCCTCACACCTACACCTCCTGCTACACCTCCACACACCTACACCTCCTGCTACACCTTCTGCTACACCTCCTCACACCTACACCTCCTGCTACACCTCCACACACCTACACCTCCTGCTACACCTTCTGCTACACCTCCTCACACCTACACCTCCTGCTACACCTCCTCACACCTACGCTGACGATGATGATGGTGACGATGATGGTGATGATGATGAAGGTGACGGGTCTCTCCCTCTGTCCTCAGTATGACCTGTGCCAAGTGTAACCACGGCTTCTGCTGGCGGTGTCTGAAACCATGGAAACCGACACACAAAGATTACTACAACTGCTCCGCCATGGTTGGTTCACATGCTGTCACATGATCAGTCCGTCCAATCAGAGAGCCTCGTGCTCTGTCATCATTTAGGTTCATATTCACACTGGTATTTCAACTCGTCAACAGGAAGTCCAGTCGACTAAATCAAATCAATTGAAATGTTATAAGATGTTTGATAAAGATGTGACAGAGCTGAGTTTCACTTCAGTCTCAGTCTCATCTGTTCTGTAGAGTCTCATGTTGTTGTTTGTTGTTTATGATGTTGTTGTTGTTTCTTGTTGCAGGTGAGTAAAGCAGCGCGACAGGAAAAGAAGTTTCAGGATTATAATGAGCGATGCACCTTCCACCACCAGGCCAAGGTACGACCCCTGGCCTCTGCAGACCGCAGCCGTCTGACACACTTTGATTATCACTCATGAATATTAAATTAGCCTGTTGAGGGGCGGAGACGTTTGAACAGCAGCTGCTTCACTGACACCTGTCCTCAGACTCAAAGGGGATTTATGTTTGTGTGGAGACCCTACGCACATGTACACACGTTAAACACACGTTAAAGACATGTTAAATACACATTAAACACGTTAAACGCACATTAAACACACGTTAACCACTCATTAAACGCACATTAAACACACGTTAAACACACATTAAACACACATTAAACACACATTAAACACACGTTAAACACACATTAAACACACGTTAAACACGTTAACCACTCATTAAACACACGTTAAACGCACATTAAACACACGTTAAACACACATTAAACGCACATT
>NC_065524.1:41069178-41076467 GCF_006386435.1 Epinephelus moara | reverse complement strand
TGTTGGCACACAGTGTTTTGATGGCAGCCCGGTCAAAGTACATCCTGAACAGCTCAGATGGAGAGGGATTGTCCACATACTGTGATAGAGGTGGCTGCACACCTGGCCTCCTTTTGGGCAGAAAATGTGGTAGGGCATGTGGCAAGATGTCAGGCTCCTTTTAGGTTCTCCAGCCAGGGAGTGTCTCTGAACTGGAGCCTCTGTTTGCTGGAGACCGACTCCTTCCTCCCCCTCTGCCTCCCTCGGGGGTGCAGGGCGAGGAGACCCCCCCACTTCCTCCTCCTCATCATCGTCAACTCTGCATACAGATGTTAAATATATGTGTGTGAGTGTCTGATGTGTGTGTGTGTGTCTAAGTGTTGTTGTGAAAGAGTAAAATAGTGTGTGTGTGTGTCTAAGTGTTGTTGTGAAAGAGTAAAATACAAAGCGAGAGCGAGTGTGTGACTGCAAGCTGAGAGAAATATTTACCGCGGAAGAAAGAGAGGAATTTCCTGGGAAATGATGTCACTCCCTGTTGCCGCGGGTAGTGTCGCGAGAAAGACACGCAAGAAAATAACGTGACAGTTCATGCTCACAACATGATGACGTTTAGTCCAACATAGGAAGTGCTGTGAATACCCGCGATCAGGATTATAATGTTTTTGTTCTTAGTGCTTTTTACTGTTTTTCTATAAACCTGTCAGTGCAAAGAAACGGCACTCTGGGACATGATGAATGCATGGTAAGTTAGAGTAACTCCTCCGGTTTTAAATGCAAAAAGAATTATTGCTCTATCTTATTTGGTTGCAATTCTACTGGCATTTAAAAATCAATATGCAAATGGGATCGCAGTTGCTTCCGTCGGTATTAAAGGGTTAAACACACTTTAAACACTCATTAAACACATGTTAAACACACACGTTAAACACACATTAAACATACATTAAACACACTTTAAACACTCATTAAACACATGTTAAACACACACGTTAAACACACACGTTAAACACACATTAAACACACGTTAAACACACTTTAAACACTCATTAAACACATGTTAAACACACACGTTAAACACACATTAAACACACGTTAAACACACGTTAAACACTCATTAAACACACGTTAAACACTCAAACACACGTTAAACACACATTAAACACATGTTAACCACTCATTAAACACACCTTAAACACACCTTAAACACACGTTAAACACTCAAACACATGTTAAACACATGTTAAACACACGTTAAACACATGTTAAACACACGTTAAACACATGTTAAACACACATTAAACACATGTTAAACACACGTTAAACACACGTTAAACACACATTAAACACATGTTAAACACATGTTAAACACACGTTAAACACACGTTAAACACACGTTAAACACACGTTAACCACTCATTAAACACACGTTAACCACACGTTAACCACTCATTAAACACACGTTAAACACTCAAACACATGTTAAACACACGTTAACCACTCGTTAAACACACATTAAACACACGATAAACACACATTAAACACACGTTAACCACTCATTAAACACACGCTAAACACTCGTTAAACACACAAACACATGTTAAACACACGTTAACCACTCATTAAACACACATTAAACACACGATAAACACACGTTAACCACTCATTAAACACACGCTAAACACTCGTTAAACACACAAACACATGTTAAACACACGTTAAACACTCGTTAAACACACATTAATCACACGTTAAACACACATTAAACACACATTAAACACTCATTAAACACACATTAAACACGTTAAACACACATTAAACACGTTAAACACACATTAAACATGTTAAACACACATTAAACACACGTTAAACAAATGTTAATCACATGTTAAACACATTAAACACATGTTAAACACACGTTAAACACACATTAAATACGTTAAACACATGTTAAACAAATGTTAATCACACGTTAAACACACATTAAACACGTTTAACACATGTTTAACAAATGTTAATCACACGTTAAACACACATTAAACACGTTAAACAAATGTTAATCACACGTTAAACACACATTAAACACACGGTTAAACATCTCGGTAAAAATAGAATCAGCGTCGTCGGACTGAAAACCCAGAGTTAACCCTGGAGTGACCTCGCTAACTCCAGGACCTGCGTCATCGTCCAGCCTCAGGTGTTAAGTGACAGGAAGTTCCTGTGAGCAGACAGAATCATCTGTTTCATGTTGACGTCTCTGTCACAGGACTTCGCCATCAACCTGGAGAACAAAGTGTCGTCCATTAACGAAGCTCTGCAGATGAAGTCTCTGACCTTCGTCATCGACGCCTGTAAGGTCCTCGCTCAGGCTCGTAAGGTAACCGTCATCATCATCGTCACCATGAGCCTGCGGTCCTGCTGGCAGATCTGAGAGGAGTAGTAGTGTGTTAACTGTGTCCTGCGCTCTGTCTCCAGGTGCTGGCGTACTCCTGCGTCTACAGCTACTACAACCAGGAGACGGAGAAGATGGATGTGATGGAGCAGCAGACGGAGGCTTTGGACCTGCACACCAATGCCCTGCAGATCCTGCTGGGTGAGACTCCCAACATCACAGACACAGTGTCTGCTCTTTGAACTGGTCTAACTGGTCTAACTGGTTGTCTCTGTGTCCCCAGAGGAGACACTGCTGCAGTGCACTGACTTGGCCTCGTGTGTCCGCCTGCTCAAACCAGAACACCTCACCACCGGACTGGAACTGATCCGACGCATCCAGGAGCGCCTGCTGGCCATCCTGCAGCACTCCACCCAGGTAACCAGTCCCAAGACACCTGGGAACCAGTGTGACACCAGACCACTGTGACACCAGACCAGTTCAGTCCCAGTATGATACAGTGACACTTCCTCTGTGTGTGTGTGCGTGTGTGTGTGTGTGTGTTTCAGGACTTCAGGGTTGGTTACCAGTCAAAGAGCAGTCAGGAACCAGAATCCACTCAGAGCTCCAACCTGTCCAACAACACCGACGCCGCCAACAAAGTGTAAGCACAGAGCCTCCTCCTTCATAAATAAAGTTTATTTTTACACATTCAACATTAAATTCACATCTGAGAATCTGAAAACAGAATTTTGGTTCTTTTTTAAACATTTATAATGTAGAAACTGCAGCCGGACCACTGCTCAACCTGGATCAGTCTTGGTTAAGGTGCTGGAAACAAAAAAGTCCAAAAGCAAAGAGAGGATTTCCGCACACTTACATCTGTGCAATACTTCCTTCATCAGAGCATACATCATACTCTGATGAAGGTCTCCTAGACCGAAAGCTCACATTAAAGTGAAGTATTGCACAGATGTAAGTGTGCGGAAATCCTCTCTTTGGTTTTAAATATTTATAATAAATTAATTATGACAGTGGTTCAGACGTCGGAGGCTTCAGCAAAGTTTAACGTGTTCATCAATAAATAAAAAACATTATTGAAATGTTCAAAATCTGTTAAAGTGTGACGTTGAAATGTTGTGAAAAAGTTGATAAAATGGACGAAAAATATGAATTTAGTTTAGTTTAGATGATTTAATTGAAACAATTGTAAAAAATATCAATTAGAAAAAATATAAATACAAATTTGATTTAAATAAAATACAAAAGAAATTTTAATTTAATTTGAATGCTACTTGTATTTTCAGTGTATTTATTATCGTTAATTTTACTATTATGATTTTAAATATTTTTATCATGTGCTGTGATGAAGGCCGAGTGCGTCTCCATCGTAAAGGTCACAGCAGAGTGCAACGTCCTCGTCTCCTGATGTCTTCGTCCTGATGTCTCACACTGATAAAATGATGCAAGATAATTTAAAATAATAATAAACAAATGTTGACTTTGTTTGTCAGATCGAAGTCGGACCGAGCGTCGGACTCCGGAGACTCTGACAACAATAACTACGCAGGTGAGGAGGGCGGTGAGGAGGCGGAGGACGAGGACGACGAGTACGATGAAGAGTATGTCCCCGAGTGGCATGAGGACTACGACGAGGACGACATCGACGAAGATGACTTCTTCTCCGACGACGACGAGTCAGAGAACCTGGAGAGGGACTTCAGCCCCTTCGACTGAGCTGGACTGAAACCCAGAGAGTCCAGGGACGAGAGAGAGGGCGAGGCGGGCCCCGCCACGGCCCCGCCCCCTCACCTGAGGACACCAGGAGGGACTGGAGACGATCAGAGGGATGTCCTTCTTCACCTGAACTCCCCTCCCCCCCACCCCCGCCCGCCTGTCCCAAACACAGCTGCACTCGCTTTTCCACTTCCTGTATTTCACCTTCTTTGTTTTCATCAAGGCAAGACGACGAGGGACAAATTAGTTCTGAGGTTAATATTTAAATTCTGACACAAGAAAAAAGAGATGACTTCAAAAAGAGAAAAAAAAAAATCTGAGTTTAGTTTTTAAATTCTGACGTCAAAGTTACTGCGACTTGTGTTTGTGTTTAAACACACAGTGTGACACTTGGTTAAAACCAATCTGAACTAGTTTAATCGTTAGTTTGAACCAGTATTTTTACTGGGGATCCAGAGCACTGATTTTGATTTCAGAGTTTTTATTTCTGTGTCAGCTGAGTTAGAAACATTTAAAGATCCAGATTTAGTTTGAGAGACTCTGATTTCATGATTTCCTGATTTGAAACCTCAGAACTGGATTGTCCTCGCCCTGTCTCCGCAGTGACCCCGCCGGGCTCTGGAGCTGATCCTGGATCAGCTGGACATGTTTGTTTCCTGCTGCTTGTTTCAGAGGGTGGTGTTAGTCACGTTCTGCCTTGAGTTCTCTCTCTGACGGACGCTGCCTTCATTCGACAGTAAAGAAACTCTTCACTTTAGATTTACTCACATTAAGTTGTATTTTTTACATGTTTGTAGAGCTGGATGTTTCTATGCATCTGAAGAGTCTGAGCGGAGCGTCTGTAGGAGTATCACTGCAATAACCCATCGACCGATCGATCGATTGATTGATTGATGATTATTATTGGCTCACTGTTGCGTCATTTGCTGAGCAAAGACTCCGTCGGCTGCTCTGTTTCCTGTCGTTAGGGCGAGAGCGGAGGACATCTGATGTCCAGCTCCCCGTTCTGCTGTAATTTTGAGAGCTCCTATATTCATATTGTTGTCTCTGGTTCCTTCGTTGGAGTCGAGCGACTTCAGCCAGCAACTAAATAAAAGCTTTTTCTGCTATGCTGCACCGCGACTCACATTTCATTGGAAATTAACTGTGTGTGTGTTTTATTTTAAATCCCTTTTAATTATCTTTTAAATCCAGAGGAACACCTCCATAAATGTAAAACAATAATAATAGTAATATATGATGGTTTATATAAGTAAATATATTAATACATGATGTGACGATAATGATCCTATGTGCATAATAATAGAATTATGACCTGTGTCAGCTTCACTAGGGGCTGGTTCAAGACAAATCTGAGCCATCCCTGACTATCAGAGGAGCATCTGAACATCAACGCTTCCTGTGGAGACAGTGTCACTTCCTGTGGTGCCGGGGCGATGTCATTATTTTTCTCACATGCTGCTTTGCTTTAATAACAAACCTTTAAACTGAGAATTGAAAGTTACTCACTTTTATTAACATGTCTCCTGAAATTAATTTTAATTCTCAGAGTAAACCATCAAATCTGAAGTTCTCTGAAATATTTTGTCAGATATTATCAGTAGAAACTTTTCTCTACACAGCTTTTTTTATTTAAAAAAACGTTTTTATGTCTCCATTGTACCGGGAGAAATGGAAGTGAATCCCTTAATGTTTGACCCAACAGTCTTATTAAATAATATGTTCATAATTCAGTGTATTAAGGGGATAATTAATCCAAAAATTAATGGTTTGTTATCTGCACACTGAGGTTTTTTTTTTTTTATAGGAGAAACCCCTTAAAATTGACAAAATAACATGAAAGATGGAATTCGGGGACTGCTTTTCATGTTTTTGTAAACATAAACAATATATAACTACCTGGGTTTGGTTGAAGGTGGCAGTGCTGGTCGGGCTGAGAAAGCCATGTGTAAGTAAGGTAAAGGAGGTTATTGGGTTGGTGCGGGGAGCAGTGAGACCTGGCATTAGGGGAGTGTCTCTGGGACGCTAGAGATCACTGTCTAGCCTCCTGGAGGTGTCGTGGGACCAACTAGACGAAACAGTGGTGAAAAGAGGTTCCCACCTGATGACCCCAAAGACATGTTAGTTATCACTGCTCATTGGTTTGTATAGTTAAGCCTTGCCATATTAGCTTATCATAGGGCTTAGGAGGTTATTCACTGAGTGTTGATCCTTTCTCTAGAGCACAACCTTCTTGTGTTTATTTGAACATCAGTACACACACAAACAACCAAAATCAGCATTAAGAACAACTTAAAGTGAAAATTAATTTAATTAAATAAGGGGCATTAGTGTAACAGCAACTGTATAAATGAATAGAGCTCAGATGTACTAACCTTTGGTATAACATTTAAACCATTTATAATAACAATAATTATGACTATCGTGCACATAACTGTACACGTTTACTTATTCTATTCTTGTTTATATTATTGATGCATATGTTGTAGTTAAATTTCACACTTACAGGATCAATATATATTCTGTTTTTTAATGTTCTTTTATCTTAAGTACTAGTGTTAAGGGCTGTAGCATAATGCACATTCTATTTTTTTATTTTATTTTAATGCATGTTTATGTAAACAAATTAAATTCTGTTTCTATTATTTTACACATAATAATAATGATAAGAGGTGGAAGAAGAAGGATACATTGGATTTTTTTAGCGCTTTTCTGTATTTATATTTTTCTATATATTTTACATTATTATATTTATCTATATTATTATTATTATTATTATAATTATATTAATTATATTTGTATATTATTATTATATTTTTTATTTGTATAATTTACGATTGATTTATTTAATTTAATTGACCACACAGAAGGATTTTAATAACACTGTTTCCACATCAGTTAAAAACAGAATGGTTCCAAGGTGGCGACCATCCGTTTTGGAGAAGAAGCTGCAGTCAGAGATATTGGATAAAGGAGATACCCCACCGTAGGCTTATCCAATCATAGACATACAGTCAGGTCCATAATTATTTGGACAATGATACAGTTGTCGTCATTTTGGCTCTGTACACCACCACAGTGGGTTTTAAATGAAACAATGAATACCTGCTTAAAGTGCAGACTCTCAGCTTTCATTTAAGGCTTTTTTCAAAAATGTAGTATGAACCGTGTAGGAATTACAACCATTTCTTCACACAGTCCCCCA
>NC_065524.1:41067282-41068566 GCF_006386435.1 Epinephelus moara | reverse complement strand
ACTGTAAAGGATTTGCAACCAAGTATTAAAACTGACTGTTTAATTGATGATTATGTTAGTTTGTCCAAATACTTATGAGCCCTTAAAGTTGGGGGACTGTGTGAAGAAATGGTTGTAATTCCTACACGGTTCATACTACATTTTTGAAAAAAGCCTTAAATGAAAGCTGAGAGTCTGCACTTTAAGCAGGTATTCATTGTTTCATTTAAAACCCATTGTGGTGGTGTACGGAGCCAAAATGATGACAACTGTATCATTGTCCAAATATTTATGGACCTGACTGTATATACATAGACGCCGCATCGACTGCCTGAGCGCGTCCTCGCTGGCCGCCATCTTGGATGGGTCTCGCTTTGCCTCCACAGTGCATTCACTTCTATTGAGGAAGGAGCTGTATGCACAAGTAAAATAGAATAACTCACTGAATCTTCAACTGATTTTCACGCGGTTTGGTTTGTTACAAACGGCACACATGTAGTTATGATACAGGATGCTTTCGTACATTAAAAATACGGGATTTCATGCTTTAATACTTTCTGCAGATAGCAACAGCATGTTATTTAGGTCACAACACAGTTCTTTTATTCACCTCAACCCCAGAGTGGGATATATATATATATATATATGTACACACACACACACACAGTATTTATATAAATTCAAATTATCTTGACCACAGTCCCATTTTCATAGTTATAATACCAATACCAAAATTAATTTCAGTGTTTATGTAAATACTGAAAATGTTTTTTACTACTTTTGAGGGATCACAGCAGTCAGTGTAATAAGAATAAGAATTATTCTTATGATTATAATAGAAAGAATTATTAAGTCTGATGGCTGTGAGTATAAAAGAGTGTGTGAGAAATAAACTCAATCAACAATCAAGCTTTTTCTTTATTAAAATATATTAATAAATTTATTAATATGCTATACTATGTTTTGTACTGTGTATTATGTGTTTATACAGTACAGTATAGCCTATATATATATGTGTGTGTATATCAATCAATTCAATCAATTTTATTTATAAAGTCCAAGACTTAATAATTCTTTCTATTATAATCATAAGAATAATTCTTATTCTTATTACACTGACTGCTGTGTATTATTATTATGATTATAATAGAAAGAATATTAACATAACATTAACATAAACACTGAAATTAATTTTGGTATTGGTATTATAACTATGAAAATAGGACTCTGGTCAAGATAATTTGAAAAAAGATACAGAAGGATGAGCAGCAGGAGATATTTGCAGCACAGCTGGTGGAAAAGTGA
>NC_065524.1:41049072-41062300 GCF_006386435.1 Epinephelus moara | reverse complement strand
TTTTTTACAGTGGTTTCAAATCTGCCTGCACAACAGTGAATGGCTTACTCAATTTGTGAAGCCACTGTTGTATTGCCACTTGCTAATTAGCTCAGAGCGATAGATGACAGTCTTTGGTTCCAGAAGTTGTGGGTTCAAGCCTCAAGTGGTCCAACTGTTGTCAACTGTCTTGTCTTCCTATTCTCCTGTTTGTTGCTCAGAATTGCCTAAATTTGCCAAAAATAGCCCGGACCCGACCCATCGCTGCGCAGCAGCTATAATTGCTTTAATTTTTGCAAAGTGATTTAAAGGAGTTCTGGACTCAATAATCGATGAAAATCAATCAGGATTCATGAGTAAAAGGCACATTGTTAATAACCTAAGACTTGTTTTGGATTTGATTGATTACTCAGATTTGATTGAAGATGACAGTTTTATCCTTTTCCTGGATTTTTACAAGGCTTTTGATACTGTTGAGAATCCGTTTATTTTCTATTGCCTTGAAAAATTTGGGTTTGGGGAATATTTTTGCAATGCAATGAAAACTCTTTATACAAATGGTAACAGCTCTGTAAAACTGACTGGTGGTACTACACAGAGGTTTTATCAGGAGAGAGGAATACGACAGGGGTGCCCTGTCTCTGTTTATTTGTTTTTAGTGGTGGCTCAAATGTTTTGTGTATATATAAAATCATGTAATTTGGAGGGAATCTCTATTGCTGGTAGGAAAATTTGCCTGAGTCAACTAGCAGATGATACTGCACTTTTTCTTAAAGACGCTTTACAAGTAAAGCCGGCTATTCGTTCAATCTTGGTTTTTTCTAAAGCATCAGGTTTATGCTTAAATTTAGGTAAGTGTGAATTATTTGCATTAAAAAACAATGATATAACCTCAATCGATGATATTTGTGTTAAAAGTAGGGTAAATTATTTAGGTATTACATAACAAAAGAGCAGCAGGTTTAATCAATGGCTGCAGAGAGATCTGTCTTTGAGGGGCCGTGTGCTCCTATCCAAGGCTGAGGGAATTTCACGGCTCATTTATGCTGCCTCTTCTCTGGCTCTGGACAGTAAAACAATCAAAAAAATTGATCAAATGTTGTTTAACTTCTTGTGGAAGAATAGAATACATTACATCCGAAAATCTGTCGTAATCAATACCAGAAAGAATGGAGGGCTTGATTTTTTGGACTTTGGATCATTACACCATGTATTTAAGATTAACTGGTTAAAAAGTTTTTTTTAAAAATGATTCATCTTTATGGAACTTTATCCCCAAATTTGTAATTAACCAAATTGGTGGACTTCCCTATTTGTTAGTGTGCAATTACCAGATTAATAAAATACCTCTAAAATTGTCAGAGTTCCATAAACAGGTCTTACTTGCATGGAAAATAATCTACAAACACAATTTCTCCCCTCAGAAGTATTATCTATGGAACAACGGAGACATTTTACACAACAAAAAGAGCCTCTTCCTTAGAAACTGGTTTGAAAGAGATATTCATACAGTCGCTCAGTTGCTGAGTCCAGATGGCCTATTAATGTCCTATGTGGAGTTTATACAAAAGTTTGGTTTTCCGGTTACAGTAAAAGAATTTTACCAGGTAATTGATTCCATTCCTACAGGTGTTGTAAACTTGTACAGAGGCTCCTTTCAGCCGTGTACTGTCTCCGTTGTAAATCCGCTTAACACTGTCTGTGGCAAAGTCTGTTTTGGATCACACAAAAGCAACAATAGAGCCATTCGGGAACTTTTTATGAATGAAATCTCAACGAAACCTTATATCACCACCTACTGGGCTAAATTTAACATCAATATACCTTGGACCAAGGTTTGGTTGTTACCACACAAATATATGATCACTAACAAAGTCAAAGAAGTGTCTTATAAAATATTACATAAAATTTACCCAGTAAAGCATTTCATGCAGAAATTTAAGAATGATATTGATGTCAATTGTTCCTTTTGCTCGGTACAACCCGAAACAGTTAACCACATATTCTGGCATTGTAACTACACAAAAAGGTTATGGAAAGATATAGCAAAATGTATCTCTGATAAGTTGTATATGAACTTTAATCTGCATTTGTTATCTTTGGCTTTCATTCTGATACGACAGAAGACCTGGATAAGGCTTTTGTTATTAACCTGGTACTACTTTATGCAAAGTTCCACATCCACAGAGCTAAATTTGCTGGAGATAAACCCATTTTCTCTGTTTTCTACAAGTGTTTTGAATTATATTTACAGTCCCTCACCCCGCTAGAAAATAAGAAAGCCATAAAAACAAAGAACATTTGAGAAAAGTTTAATATTGGTAGGTAATCAGCTGTTATTATGTTGGTATTATTTTCACAGTTACTATTTATTTATTTATTTATTCACTTATTCATTTATTTATTTATTTATTTATTTTCTCTCTCTTCTTTCTTTCTCTCTTTATTTTCTTCTTGTTTGGTTGTTAATGTTTATTTACACTGGCTTTCTGTTCTTTCATGAAATGTATTGTCATTTTTTTGTGAATGTAAGACTTTTCTATTTTCATTAAAATAAAATAAAATAAAATCTCGCTTCATCCAATATCTCTGCTGCAGTTCCGTCTGCTGACCGGTGGAGGCGGGAAAGAGCCCGACACCAACAGTAGAAGAAGACGAAGAAGACGAAGAAGAAGATGCAAACACACTCCCACAGTGTCTGTACAGACTTTAGCATTAAACTGTCGACTTTCCGTTAGAAATTAAATTCTGCATCGATTAACCGACGAACTGTGGAGTTATGAGACTGACGGAAACGTATCCGACGAGTTAACCGACGAGTTTGACTCTTAAACGTGTTGACTGGTCGGTTAACTCCACAGTTAGCCTAGCCTGCTAGCTCCCCGTGCTAACATTAGCAGTTAGCTTTAGCTTCGACATGGGACGAGGAAGGGGACCGACCCGGAGCCGACCGCCCATGGGACCGCCGGGCGATGACGGTCCTCCGTTCGACATGGGCCCGATGGGTCCACCGGGGTGGGGCCCTCCACCGCCGGGAGGCTGGGGCCCTCCGCCGCCTGGTGGATGGCCTCTGCCGCCGGAGGAATGGGGACCACCGCCGCCCGGAGGTTGGGGCCCTCCTCCGCCTGGAGGATGGGGGCCACCGCCGCCTGAAGGATGGGACCCGAGAGACTTTCCACCGCGGGGCTGGGGACCGAGAGGACCATCGCCGCCGCCGGGCTGGGGCCGGCACCCCGACGACTGGCTGCCTCCTCACCCCGACGACTGGAGACCTCCTCACCCCGACGACTGGAGACCTCCGTACCCCGACGACTGGAGACCCCCTCACCCTGATGACTGGAGACCTCCACGGCCTGACTGGAGACCTCCTGAGGACTGGGGACCCGACAGGCCGTTCCCACCTCCGGGCTGGGGACCCCCTGGTTGGGGTCCGGATCGTCCCCCTGGTTGGGGACCGGATCGTCCCCCTGAGCTGTGGGGACCCGAGCCCGGTCCCCCCGGACCCGTGCCACCGGTGCCCCCGCCTCCTCCTGTCGGGATCCCCCCTCCGGACCCTGCAGTCTACGGCCCGATGCCCCTCCCGCCGCCGCCGCCCTGCGTGCCTCCGGTCGGCTTCCCGGCGTACCCGCCTCCGGGCTGGACGGGAGAGGTGAGCCGCATCCTCCGCTGAGCCTCACTTCCGGTTCTCTTATCAATCAGATCAGAAGTGTATTGATTGGATATTGATTATAGAATTTTCTGTGTGTGTTTAGACCATCGTGGAGCAGCCGATGCCCAACCCGCCGCCCGACCAGCCGGAGTGGGTGAGTTCACTCAGAGACGTCCTCAGATCGATCAGTCTGAACAGGAGATACATCCTGACTCCAGCTTTTGATTATTGATTATTATTTTCTGAATGTAACTGATTAATAGTTTTGGGTATCTGGATCAAACTCAGAGATGTTCAGTTTAATGTGAGAACAGAGACACAGAAACACTCAGAGGACTTTAACCAGGAGAAGTCTCTTGTATTATATTTTAGATGTGTTACTTATGTTTAGTGTTTTATTGTCCTTTATCTCTCTGTACATATTTCTGTCTTTGTGCTCTTCTCTCAGGATTAAAACTGGTTTATCTTATTTTATCTTATCTTAGTATAGTGTCTTGTATTATTGTATATTCTCTAATTTTATTTTGTTTTTATCTGACTTTCTTTTATGTTATCCTATTTTATCTTATTTAATATTATCCTATTTTATCTTCCCAGATTTTTTCATTTGATTTAATTTTATATTATTGTGTATTATTCTTTTTTTTATATCAGATTTTATTTTATAATATCTTATTTTCTTAGCAAAATTATTTCCGATTCATTTCCTGTTGATTGAGTAATTATAATTGATTAATCCAGTAGCTCCCGCCCACATACAGACAGTGTTTTCTCTGTTTTTTCTGAGTTGATGTGAGAACACATGGTGTCTGTGATTTATTGATCTGTAGTGATGCCAGAAGATCCTGATCTGTGTGAACAGGAAGTCTAAGACAGTTAATACTGACAGGACTGTGGGACTTTTACTTTAGAGGGACTTTAATGTATGACCTGTGTATTTCTACTCTGTGGCTCCTCCTCTTCGCCCTGCCGTCAGCAGGGGGAATTTAACGTGTCTGGAACATGTTTGTGCCTCCGTGGTCGATGTTTCAGATTAAAGCTCTGATCTCAGCGCCGGTCACCGAGACGGCTGCGGGGGAAGCTAAGAAACCCAGCGAGGAGCTGAGCGTCACCAAGGCAGCTGCTGCTGAACCCACTGCCGTCCAGAAGCCCAAATCCAAACCCAAATCTAAACCTAAACCCAAACCTGATACCTCCAGGACCGCCAGAGCGCTCGGCCTGCTGGGAAAACGCACCTTCGATAAGTGAGTGTTGTTTCTGAGGCTGTGATGTGACGAAGGCTCTGAGAGGTCTGACTGTATCTCTGTGTCCTCAGGCCTCCTCCAGGACGGTCCACTGGCATCATCTCTTTTATCGGGGTAAGACTGCCACCTCCTCTTCTTCACCTCCTCTTCCTCACATCTTCATGGATGATCTCAACATCTATAAAATACAAATTACCCACTGCAGCACTTTCAGAGTGAGCGACAGGAATAAACAGAAACGTGGCGTCTGACAGACGTTCACCTCAGAATGTCTCCTGCGCTCAGGAGGGACGTCAGGAAGGACGTCAGGAGAGACGTCAGGAAGGACAACTTCCTGTAAACAACTCTGCCACAAAACAAAGACGTGTTCGGTGCTTTTCTCAAATTAAAAGTCCAGAGTACAGCTGGGTGGATTTCCGGTTTGTCTGCTCCAGTCCCATAAAAACAGGTTTGGTTTTATGGAAGCAGACTGGACTGACGCGTGACAAATTAAAAAGTCATCTACATCATCAACCTGAGCTGACGACGTCATGGCGCTAAATCCAGCTCATACTGCATTATTAATAAACAATATGACAACTGTCATCAGCTTTAGCTCCAACGTGTCGTCATGTTGCTGCAGCTTCAGTTTCCTGAGAGACCGCGTCTCATCCCGTCACCCCAAAAATCATGTGAACTCTGTCATAAACAAACACAGTGTACGCTGCTCCGCCCCTCTCACCTCTTCTTCACCTTTATGACCTTCGTGTTGGCGTGCTCGACAGTCAGAGAGTGTCAGTCAGACACTAATGGCTCTGTTGGCCATCTCTGAACATAATATTAATCCTGTGGTCATATTGTTTATTAATAATGCAGTATGAGCTGGATTTAGCGCCATGACGTCGTCAGCTCAGGTTGTTTACAGGAAGTTGTCCTTCCTGACATCCTTCCTGACATCCTTCCTGATGTCTTTCCTGACATCCTTCCTGGCATCCTTCCTGACATCCTTCTTGACAACTTTCCTGACGTACTTCCTGACATCTTTCTTGACGTCCTTCTCGACATCCTTCCTGGACTCCTTAAAGGGATAGTGCACCCAAAAATGAAAATTCAGCCATTATCTACTCACCCATATGCCGAGGGAGGCTCAGGTGAAGTTTTAGAGTCCTCACATCACTTGCAGAGATCCAAGGGGAGAGGAGGTAGCAACACAACTCCACCTAATGGAGGCTGACGGCGCCCCAGATTCAAACGTCCAAAAACACATAATTGAAACCACAAAATATCTCCATACTGCTCGTCCGTAGTGATCCAAGTGTCCTGAAGCCCCGACATAAAAAGTTGTTTGGAAAAACCTCATTTGAACTCTGTTTTTAGCCTCATTGTAGCCTGTAGCTCTGACTGCCTCTCTGGGCACCTCGTTCATGTGTGCGTCAGGACCCTCGGCATGAGGGTGAGTAGATAATGGCTGAATTTTCATTTTTGGGTGCACTAGTTCCTGTGTCAGACTCTGACCGGGCAGTTCTCTGATGCTGGATCAGCTCCACTTTACCTCTGATGAATCAGATTTAATCAATAATCAAACGGTGTTCTGTTTCTGATCACCAGCCGTCGTTCGGCTACATTGAGAGAGAAGATCTGAAGAAGTTCACCTTCAGCTTTGACGCCTTCTTTGGAAACCCTAAAGCCATGCAGCCTGGCGTAAGAGTCCACTTCACCGCCTGCAAGGAGAAGGTGAGACGCACTCTGTGCTATCAACACACAACTCATACGGATATTAAAACAGCCAGAAGGTTCAGTTCATGTTCATATTCTCTGTGACAATGATTTAGTTATGAAACAACAAACTTTGATTAAATATTCATGTCAGTAAATATGATGATGAAACTGGAGTTCTGAGCGCTCGCTGCTGGCCGCTCCTCGCCGGGGTCGGTCAGAGAAACATGATCTAAACACATTTAGCTTTAACATTGTTTGTGGTTCTAAGCAGAACAGTCTGATAGCGACAGATGTGAAAGTGGCTCCAGGCGGAACAGAGAACGTGGACACGGAGATCTACGAGGCAGTGGTCAGTCAGCCCATCACGGAGCCTCAGGTTAGTTCACACGCCATGTGTTTGGAACTCGTTGTCCTTCCTGTTTCCTGATGTTGACCTGGTTGTGTTGTCATCGGTCTGCAGCCCGGCGAGCGTCAGTACCAGGGGCAGGTCCACGTGGACATCGGGCCACTTAGGACAAACCTGACGTTTGACAGGAAGGACAGCACGGTGACGCTGCTGAAGAACGACCAGGTGCTCATCAACCTGCTGACCGACATCGTCACCGAGAAGAGAAGAGCGACCAACATCAAACCCAAAATCCCCTCCACCTTCAGCTACACCCACGAGGAGAGGGAGGAGGTCAGAGCTGCTTCTTGCTCACCTGTACACCTATTTACCTGTTCACCTATTTGACTGTTGACCTGTTTACCTCCTCAACTGTTTATCTGTTCACCTTCTCACCTGATTCTATTTGACTCGATGTTTTGAATCGTTTCAGGGTGTCATCATCAGCCTGACAGACAATGAAGGCGTCATCAAGTCTGAGAAACACGGCGAGCTTCCCTTCGACATCAAAGAGAATTTCAGTGATGTTGAGTTCACTGCCGAGGACATCAACGAGGAGGTGGAGTTCACCATCATCATGGTGAGTATTCAGAGACGTTCACTTCCTGTCACAGCTCTGACTGATCACCAGCTGAGGATTTATAAATCATGTTGTTTCTGTTTGTCCTCAGCTGAGGGCGGGGAAGAGGGCCATCAGGATCCGACGGGTGAAGGAACCCCTCCTCCTGACGCTTTCTGCCGCCACCGCTGCTGCTGCTGTCTCTGAGGAGGCCGCCGGCCAAAACACAGACGACGACAACGACAATGATGACGATGACGACGAAAACAGCGAGAAAGACACTTCTCCTAAAGTGACACCCATGGTGAAGCCGGAGCTGGGGCCCAACATGAGGCTGGACCCGGAGCTGTACGAGGGCATCGTCAGCCAGCCAATCATAGAGCCCACGGTGAGTCTGATACAACTGATGTACAGCCGGTTACTGTCAGCGCCAGTATGTCTCTGTTACTGGTTCCAGTTTGAGCAAACAGCTGCTGAAGAAGAAGAACAGAAGTTTGCAGAAACTCAACCGTCATCATGTAGAGGTGGGCTGTGTATCGATGAAAATCGATGTGTCACAGCTTATTCCATGTGCGACGTTTAAAATGACTATACAACAAACATCAGGTATAAATGTTCATGTCATTTTTTTTAAGTCACCAACAAAAGGCTTGTGTTTCTGTTTTCTCTCCCAGACACACACAGCGTTTTATTGAACTTCATTATAACAGTCCATCCATCCATTTTCATCTGTTTATCCGAGGCAGAGTCTCAGAGGCAGCAGGCCAAGCAAAGCGCCCCAGACATCCCTCTGCTCAGCACACTTTCCAGCTCCTCCTGGGGGACCCCAAGGCGTTCCCAGGCCCATTGAGATATATAATCCCTCCAGCGTGTTTTCAGTCGTGCCCAGGAGGATCCTAATCAGATGTCTGAACCACCTCATCTGACTCCTTTCTACAAGAAGGAGCAGCGGGTCTACTCCGAGCTCCTCCCCCTATCTCTAAGGCTGAGCCCAGACACCCGACGCTTGTGTCTGTGATCGTATTCTTTCAGTCACTACCCAGAGCTCATGACCATAGGTGAGGGTTGGGACGCAGATGGACCAGGAAATCAAAAGCTTGCCTCCTGGCTCAGCTCCCTCTTCACCACAGTCGGCGCAGCGCCCGCATCACTGCAGACGCCGCACCAAACCACGATCCATCTCACGCTTCATTCTACCCTCACTGTGAACAAGACCCAGAGATACTTGAACTCCCTCACTCGAGGAAGTAACTCTCCCAACCCAGAGGGAACAATCCACCGTTCTCCAGCAGAGAACCATGAGCTCAGACTGGGAGGAGCTGACTCTCATCCTGACTGCGTCACACTCAAACTGCCCCAGGTCATGCTGGAGGTCATGGTGTGATGAAGTCAACAGAACCACATCATCTGCAAAAAGCAGAGATGCAATTCTGAGGTCCCCAAACTGGACCCCTTCCTCCCCCCAGCTGCACCTCGAGATCCTGTCCATGAAGATCACAAACAGGGTTGTTGACAAACGACAACCCTGGCAGAGGCCAACACCCACTGAGAATGTGTTTGACTTTTCCCCGAATATTCGGACGCAGCTCTCACTTTGGTCATACTGGGACTGGATGGCTCGTAGCAGCGGGCCTGGTACCCTGCACTCCCACAGTACCACAAAGCACATGTAGACTGGATGGGCAAACTCCCACGGCCCCTTCAGCAGCCTCGCAAGGGTAAAGAGCTGCTCCACTATTTTACGGCGAGGACGGAATCCACATCACTCCTCCTGAATCTGAGGTTCGACAATCGGTTGGAGCCTCCTCTCCATCACCCTGGAGTAAACAGACCTGGGAGGCTGAGCAGTGTGATACCCCAATAGTTGGAGCACAACCTCTGGTCCCCTTTTTGAAAATGGGAACCACCACCCCTGTCTGCCACTCCGCAGGTACCGTACCCAACCTCCACGTGACACTGAAAAGGTGTGTCAGCCTGACAGCACAACAACGTTCAGAGCCTTCAGCATCTCAGGGCAAATCTCATCCACACCCGGCATCTTGCTGCTGGGAAGCTTTTTGACTATCTCAGCAACCTATGCCAGGGATATGGGTGAGAATTCCCCAAAGTCCTCAGGCTCTCTTTCCTCCACGGTGGACGTGACAACCAGGTTCAGTTCAGGTCAGCAGTTCTTCTTCTCTACTGAGCAGAGCCTGACCCTAACCTAACCCTAAGCCCTGCTTTCCCTTCCTGAGATGTCTAATGGTTTGTCAGAACTTCGGTGAGGCCAATAGAAAGTCCTTCTCCATAGACTCCTCCCATACCTGGGTTTTTGCTTGTCAGCTGCAGTTTTGCCTGTAGCCCTTTTGGCCAATTGGTACCTGTCTGCTGCTTCAGGAGACCCCTGGGCCAACCAGACCCGAAATGCCTCCTTCTTTAGCCTGACGTGATGGCTTCTCTCACTGCTGGTGTCCACCAGTGGGTTCTTAGGTTGCCGCCATGACAGGCACCAACAACCTTCCGACCACAGCTCCTAGCAGCCGCCTCCATAATGGAGGCTTTGAACATGGACCACTCAGATTGGGAGAAATTCCTCTGGAGGTGGGAGTTGAGGACCCCACGGACAGGGGCCTCAGCCAGACGTTCCCAGTTCACCCTCACTACACGTTTGGGTTTACCAGGTCTGTCCGGCAGCTTTCCTCGCCATCTGATCCAACTCACCACCGGGTGGTGATCAGTTGACAGCTCTGCTCCTCTCTTCGACTGGGTGTCCAAGACACACAGCCGCAGTCTGATGATACGACCACAAGGTAGATCATTGATCTTTGGCCTAGAGTGTTCTGGCACCAGGTACACTTATGAACCTCCCTATGCTTGAACATGTTTTTTGTTCTGGCCAGGCCATTACTCGCACAGAAGTCCAGTAACAAAACAACACTTGTGTTCAGGTCAGGCAGGCCGTTCCACCCAATCACCCCGGCAGGGTCCCCAGCTGGCAGGGGCATACAAACAAACAGTCAGAGACCTTTTCTTTGCGACACACAGTGGCATTGAGGTGACCATCTCGCTCCCCAGGGACAACCCCAACACGGCAGTGTTGGGCCGGGGGCTCATGAGTATCTCCACACATGCCCAGCGCCTCTCACCCTGGGCATGTGTGGAAAAAGCGAGAGTCCAGCCCCTCTGTAGGAGTTTGGTTCCAGAACAAGTGCTGCGCGTGGAGGTGAGCCCAACTAGTTGGTACTGCTCCACGTCCCACACCAGCTCTCACTGGAGAGGTGACATTCCACGTCCCCAGAGCCAGTCTGCGACGCCAGGGGCCCTGCCCCTGCCTGCCGCCCAGCACACAATGCACCTGACCCTGATCTCTGTCCCTTTGGGTGGTGGGTCCACAGGGCAACAGCTCCATGTTATCTTTCCGGGCTGAGCCTAAGGCCTGGCCACCAGATGCTCGCTGGCGATTCTTGCAGGAGTTAAACGTAACGAACTTTGTTGAAACAGTGCTTTAAGGTTTTTTTGTTTTTGTTTTTTTTAATAACAGTACTTAAACTTTATTGTATCAAAGTAGCCACCTTATTTACCTTTGTCGTAACTGTTATTTTACTAAATAAGTCAGTGTTTCAGTAGTCTGCAGTAATTTAGAGGTGATATAGAGGTATGTATCATGTACTGTGATGAAGCCTAAAAGTATCAGGACATTATATTTAATCCATGTGATCACATGTCACAGTCATCAGGAGCTCAGTGGACTCATGTAAACCTGACCTGTTCAGGTTCGTTAGCAACACGTCTCACAGTGTTCTGTCTTCATGTTCATTCTTATCTGAAGCAGTATCAGTGAGGGGAGCTGATCTTACAGGAGCCATCAAAGACAACGTGAGGACTGTTAAACTGCTTCCTGTTTGTGATCTCTGACATGGCGTCTGTCTCTGTCTGTAGCCCACCATGCAGGGCTACCCGGGTCAGATCCACGCCAACATCGGCCCCGTCAGGACCAACGTGACCTTTGACCACAGGGACTGCGGCGTCACGCTGCTTAAGAACGACCACGTGTTGATCAACCTGCTGGTAGACATGGTGACGAGGAAGAGGAGAGCGGCCAACATCAAACCCAAAATCCCCTTCACCTTCAGCTACACCAAAGAGAAGAGAGAGCTGGTGAGTCCTAGTGGCCTCTAACGGAGTCTCTGATGTCTTGGTTTTAATCCTGAATGAACACGTGACTGTGTTTCAGGGCATCATCACCTTTCTGGGTCCTGAAGAAGGAATCATCAACTCCGAGGACCACGGCGAGCTTCCTTTCGACATCCATGAGAACTTCAGCGAAACCAAGTTTAACAGCAGCGACATCCACAAGGAGGTGGAGTTCACCGTGGCCCTGGTGAGTCTTGACGTCACAGACGCTGGCTGCTGGGTGACAGACGAGTTTCACCTTCTGAGCCACGCCTCCATTTTGTTTCTGCAGGTGAAATCAGAGAAGAGAGCGATCAGGCTGATGAGGACAAAGAGGGTCGAGGACCAAATCCTGGAGGAGCAGAAGAGACGGGAGGAAGAGGAGAAGAGAAAGAGAAGGGAGGACGAGGAGAAGAGGAAACGAGAGGGGGAGGAGAGGAAGAGGAGGGAGGACGAGGAGGCGGAGCAACAGAGAGAGGCCGAGAGGAAGAAGAGGGAGGAGGTGGCGGCGGCGCTGGCAGCGGCCCAGTGCAAAGTGAGAAACAGAACATCAAACAGATGTGCTAACATTCAGTGACGGGAAAAGATTTTAGTTCTAGGTCTTTATTTAAGTTTCATGATTTAAGTTCTTTAAGTTTCTTTGTTTATTTTAAATCTTTAAGTTTTTTATTTTAGTTTTTAAGCTTTTGACTTATTTTATCTCTAAGTTTTTTTAGGTGTTCATCTTTTTTTAATTTTAGTTCTTTTTTGAAGTTTTTAAAAATTTATTTTAGTCCTTTAAGTTTTTTTTTAATTTATTTCAGCTTTTTAGTTTTTCCTTATTAATTTTAGTTAAGGGATTTTTTTTTGGTTGAAGTTTTTTTTATTTATTTTAGTTTAAGTTTTTTTTAATTTTAGTTTTGTGAAGATTTTATTTACTTTGGTTTAAGTGTTTTTTGTTGGTTTTAGGTCTCTAGGACTTATTTTAGTTCTGTATTTAAGTTTTTATTTATTTTAGTTTAAGTTTTTTTAAATTTTTTTATTTATTTCTGTTCTTTAAATGTTTTATTTATTTTGTTTTTCTTTAGCTTTTTTATTTAATTAAAAACTTTTTTTAGTCTTAAGTTTTTATTTGTTGTAGTTTTTGTTAAGTTTTTATTTACATAAGTTCATAAAGTTTTTTTTATTTGTTTTAGGTCTGCAGGATTTATTTTATTTCTGTATTTAAGTTTTTTTTATTTATTTTAGTACTTTATATAAGTTTTTTTAAATTTCACTTTAGATCTATAGATGTTTGTTAAATGTATATTTTAGTTCTGTAAGTTTTTTATTTTTGTTTTTGTTTTTTAGTTACTTTACTCTATTTAAAGAGGCAACAGATAGGATTTGTTTTTTTTTAGCTTGGCGCCACCTAGCGTCAGTGGTGTTGCGTCGCACTGTGGCAACGACCAAATTGAGCGTGGGGATCAGAGATAATCAATCAAATGTAGGCTGTAAAGCCACCAGTATACCTCTATGTATATGTAGAATGAGAAGGTGTGTGGACACTCTACTAAATAAATGAGTAAAGAGACCGAGCAACA
>NC_065524.1:41020373-41046741 GCF_006386435.1 Epinephelus moara | reverse complement strand
TCACTTGTCTCCAAACTTTGTCCGTCTGCCATTGTGCTCGTGACTCAACTATCTCATGCCCAACTCCTCATAAGGACCAGCTCCAGTCCCTGACTGGCTGACCGACCAGTTTCACAATACATGACGCGTTTTCTGCCGTAAAGCAGATTTTTTCCATGAAATTTCGGCACCGGTGGCAGAAGCTTATTGCAAAGGTTGCAAAGCCACTAAGTAACCTATGTAAACGCTGATAGTCTGATTTTACTGTGGACACTACCCTGTGCAACCCACATTATTTTCATCATGATATATTTAAGAAAAGTTGCTGTCTGTTGCCTCTTTTATTTTTTTTATTTTAATTTTTTAAGTTTTGTTTCATTGTAGTTTTTTAATATAGGTTTTTTATTTATTTTAGTTCTAATAGTTCTTAGTGTATTTTAACTCTTAGTTTATTTTAGTTCATTTTTTAGCACTTAAACTTTGTTTTTTATTTTAGCTCTTTTCTCATTATTTGATTTTTGGGTTTATTATAGTAATTTATTTATTTTAGTTCCTAATTTAACGTTTTTACTTATGTAAGTTTTTTTTTTTCATTATTTTAGTTTTTATTAGAGTTGTTTATTTAATCTAGATCTGAAGTTTAATTTTAGTTCTTAGTTGTTGTTTTTTAGTTGAGTTTAAATGATTTTGTTTTAAAGTTAGAGTTAAGTTTGTTTTGTTTCAGGTTTAGTTATTCTATAGGATTAGTTTAGAGATACAGTTTGGAAAAAGAAATTTTGTGTGGTTTGAGGTTTAGTTTAATTCTGCCAAACTTTTAGATTTGTTCAGGTTAAGTGATGACTTAGTGAGGCTCAAGGTTTAATTTAGTTTAGTTGGAGGTTTAGTGTGAGATGAAGAGTAGTTATGAAAGATTACGATTTAGTTTGAGGTGAAGTTCAGTGTCTGATTTCACATTTACAATAAAAACGTATTCATCAACCCTGACCTGTTGAATTAAACTGAAAACTCTGATCAGTCGTTTAATAACTGAATTCACCTAAATGTATGTCCTAAACATTTTTATAGACAAAATCCAGACTCAGTATTTATTTCATCACAGTAATATCATTACGCACATTAAACCAATCATCTGTGCGTGCCGTGTTTGACTGCTTCCTGTCGTCCTGCAGTGGACCCCACTTGGCTTCAAGGTGAGGAACCCTGACACGATGGACGAGATCAGCAAGGAGCGATTCGAAGGCACCGTCCTCAAAGCCGTCTCCAAATATCCACGTAAGGAGATCAAGAAGGAGCCAGAGGCGAACAAGGAGGAGCCAGGAGGAGGAGGAGGAGGAGGAGGAGGAGGAGGAGGAGGACAAATGCTCCCTGGACAGGTACGGAGGAAATACTGCAAAAAAATAAGTTTGTGACTAGTGTTGTTTTTGGCGGCCTGTTTTAATTTTAGTTTTAGTCTAGTCTTTGTGTCAAACTGTCATTTTAGTTTTTATTAGTTTTAGTTACATTCATACTCTTTTTGTCTAGTCAAGTTTCAGTCGACTAAAAGTCTGAGCATTTTAGTCTTATTTTAGTCAGAATAATCCATGACTATTTTCGTCTCATTTTAGTCGACGAAAACTGACGACATTTTAGTCTAGTTTTAGTCAATGAAAATTGCATTTTAGTCTCTTTTTACTAATGCAATTCTATTATACCCAGTCAGTATAGTATAAGTACCTAGTATAGATGAAACCAAAATTTTCTTTTAGTCAAACCCATTTCACAATTCAAACAAGGTTATCTTAATATTATATTATATTGTTACCTTATAGACTCAAGAATACATTTATTCCAGACATGGAAGATGCTCTGATTTGAATTACAACATGTTTATTTTACCAACCAAACATGTTATTAGTACACACACATAAATTTAAATAAAATAAATAAAATAGCATCATGACAATGCCAGAAAAAATTGAATACATTCAACTTTAACATAAATAGAAACAAGGTGCTTGAATGCTCGAGCTACAATAACATAATAAAAAGTGCAAATAAAATGTGTGTGTCTGTGACTTGTATTGCTTGTAAACCGAAGTCAGATTTTGCATCATAAAAACTATTAAAAGAATAACAACAGAAAAGAATAAACAGTACTGAATTATGCCAACTACTGAACCAAATAACCAGCAGTCTCAACAGCTAGCTTCATAAACCATAACCCCCTGGATGTGTTATTGTAAGACTGGTTGTCACACACACACAAAAACAGCTGTCCAGTACACAATACTCTATGGCTATATTTTTGACATTTTCTTTTCACTGGTGCCCAGCACAGATAGAGTATCTCTGTTTGATTTCCATAAAACTCACAACTGTTAAAAGTCTAGCCCTTCAGCTTTCAGCTGTTAACACTGTGTGCTGGCCTAAACTTAATATATTTGTTCAGGAATCAAAAAAATAAAATCTTCACAACCAAATCAGAATCAACAATTTAGGATCAGCATAGTGGGATTTTTTTTGCATAGATATGGGAAAGGTTGCTTATCAAAATGCTCAGTGTGTGTGTGTGTGTGTGTGTGTGTGTGTGTGTGTGTGTACGTGTGTGTGTGTGTACGTGTGTACAGTACATGCATGCTTGTTGCATGTCTGTTCAGGCCAGCCATTAACCACTATTTAGGCCTGTTTATTTTGAGGAAAGCGCTTCTTTCCAAAATGGTCCTAGCCCTGTTCCTGCGGCCACAAGAGAGGTAACCAGTTACACTGAAGAGCCTCTCTGTAAATGCCTGAGAGGCAGGAGGTCCAAGGCCAGAGGTTTCAGTGCTGGAAACACAGTGGAACAACACTGAGTTAACCAATACTCAGTGCCGGATTCCTCAACCTCAGCACTATCCTGGTGGGAAGCAGACAGCCCTTCTTTATATTTTAAAATCTCCTGCTTAATGTTTGTTGTCTTGGCTGTCTTGGGCCTTGATGGACGATTGGCACTGAAGAACTTAAATCNAGAGGCAGGAGGTCCAAGGCCAGAGGTTTCAGTGCTGGAAACACAGTGGAACAACACTGAGTTAACCAATACTCAGTGCCGGATTCCTCAACCTCAGCACTATCCTGGTGGGAAGCAGACAGCCCTTCTTTATATTTTAAAATCTCCTGCTTAATGTTTGTTGTCTTGGCTGTCTTGGGCCTTGATGGACGATTGGCACTGAAGAACTTAAATCTACGCTGTTTTGCGGGGGTTGACTCTGGAGCATCTGTACCCTCATTTTCGACTTGCTTATCATCGATCAACTGCTCTTCTCATACTTGCA
Organism: Epinephelus moara; assembly: GCF_006386435.1. Lineage (NCBI taxonomy): Eukaryota > Metazoa > Chordata > Actinopteri > Perciformes > Serranidae > Epinephelus > Epinephelus moara. The sequence continues at coordinate 41,043,475 of NC_065524.1, read as the reverse complement.
CTCTTTGTGGCACAAGATGAGCAATGTAGTCCTCTGCCTTTCTGACAAGATTCTGTACTTCGTTGTCATCATTTTCCAGAAGGGTTTCAGCTACACAAGGGTCCACAAAGCATGCTGCTGCAGGAAGTGGTGAGAAGTTGACAGCTGTTATATCAAGAAACACACTAAAACGCCTGTCCATGCTGAACAGCATCTTCTGAGCCAGAGTAGCTGCATCTTTATAGGTTCTCCCATGTGCAAGCGAGAACTCCGACAGATGGTTTTTGAGATCCAGGAGTGCTGGCACAAGGGAAAGTGATTGAGTGTCACTTTCAAGTGACTTAGTGTGCTCCGCAAATGGCAGAAGAAGGTCTCTCAGCATCCCAATCTTCTGCCACTCACTGGGCTGCAGGATGTCCCAGCCATGGACTCAGCCACAGCTATGAGGTGCTCCTTGACTTCAAGACAGCGTGAAATCATAGCAAAGCAGCTTGACCACCTGTTGGGACAGTCTTTGACCAGAACCAGAGCACACTTCTGCAGCAGCCGCTCTGTGGCGACAGATGACTTCCTAAACTTGTTCACCAAGTGCCTCACTTTCTCCAACAGCCTTTGGATTGGGGGTTCCTTCTGGACCATATTCACCACACTGTAGGGTGTGAACCATGCATGGGGTCCACTCTATGGCTCCGTAGTCGTATCTACATGGAAATATATATTTAAAAAAAAGTACATATTTAACCATTTTAACCCTTACATTATTGAACCAAATGAAATAGTTATTTAAATTAAAAATGTTTAACCTTTTAACTTCCTATGAACTTCTTTGTTTTTTTTATGTATATGAAATTAAATCATGACCAGATGCTGAATGAATTAATAGCATAATTTTTAACCTTTTAACTGTCTATGGGATTTTTTTTTTTATTCAGACAAAATATAAATAAATTTTGACCAGTTACATAAATGTTGAATGAGTTAATGGCATAGTTTGATACACAGACTGACCTGCCATCCTCCCCTTCCGGATGCTCATCGTCATCATTGGCAGCGGCGTGCTCCGCCTCTGAGTCCTCTTCAGAAGTTGTGGCAACTTCTGCACGTGTGTGGAACGAAGCCACCATATTGCTGCCATTGTCAGTAATTGTTGTGAGGACTTTCTCTCTGGGGATCCCCCATTCCTCCATTGACTCCTCCACGAGTGTACTAATCGACTCTGTTTTGTGAGGGTGAACCATCTCCTTCAGGTTCAGGAGTTTGTGTTCAGCCATGTTGTCCTCAGAGTTGAAGTAACAGGCACTGACTCCCAGGAAGGATGCTGTAAGCCCCTTTTTAGTCCAAATATCCAACCCTGTAGTTATTCTGCGTGCTGAGGCCAGCTTTTGTTTGATCTTTTCTTGCTCTTCTTTGTACATTTTGTCAATCAAGTTTAAAATTTTATGTCTTTTTGGCACTTTGAACTTTTTGTCCATTTTTGCCATCATGGCGATGAACTCCTCATCTTCGACAATTCGTGCTGGGAGTCCTTCGGGCCTATCCACTGTGCTATCCCCTCCTCTTTGGTATGTTGCTCTGGGGAATTGTCGTTGTACCTCCTTGTGGCAAAGAAATCCTGAGCACTAGTTGGCTTGTCCATCTTCTTGGGCGGGACTTGCTTCACTGATGCTCTTTCTGGAATCTAGCACAGGAATAGATACAATTTCAGGACAGATGCAGCCTCTGGAAAATCTAACTGTTCCAAATATTAAGTAGCATAAATCCTTGCTCTGATTTTTACCTTAATAAATCAACCTCCGAGTGAGTGACTCGACTGTCCGTAAAAGAAAAAAAAAGTCTACATAATCAAAACAGAAGTAGTCATAAACTAAGCAGTAGTTACGGGAGGCATGTGAGTGCAAACACCGTTTGACCCTTTGATTAAATGTATGTGGGTCTAGAATAAGGTATTCAAAGTCATGTTGTTGATGCCAAATTCAGTTCAGTGTGATGGCTATGTGAATGACAAAACTAGCGACAGTGTTTGGCCACCAAGGGATGCTTTATTACACTTATATGGAGTTAGTCAGTCAGGTAGGAACTAAGAACCTCTGTTTAGAATCAGTGGATTCACGTGACTGTTATTGTTGCTAGCACGAGACAGAGGAAGTTTATTTATTAACTAAATTAGCTCCCAGTTAGAGCTAAATATATATTTATGTGTGTTCTTGTGGATACAGAAGAATATAACAGTTCCCACACACTATATTTAGCAGATATTTTGGAGAAACACACTTTACAGTAGGGGTGAGTTTGTGTACAAAAATCTCTAAACGTTNCACACACACACACACACACACACACACACACACACACACACGAGTCATTTTCAGCTCCAGTGGCTAACGTCTAACGTTAAAGCTAATGTTAAAATGTGACACATTAACCACAGCCTCATGAGTTAGCATGAGCTCTCTAAATAGAAAGTGACGTAATAGTAATGTCTTAACTTACCTCGATTTCATTGTGGAATGCCTTGAGATGTCTCTTAAGATTTGTGGTGTTTTTTCCTGTGATTTTGTGGCCGCATTTCTCCCCGTCTTTTTCCACAACACATTCCGTTTTCTTTTCCACTTCAATGTAATGAAAGTGTCTTTTTCCACAACACATTCCGTTTTCTTTTCCACTTCAATGTAATGAAAGTGTGTCCAAAGGTCGCGTCTTTTTTTTCTCCCAAAGACAATCCCCGCCTGCCCGGCCATCGGTCCCTTTCTTTGTCAGACTTAACTATGTTTCTGAAGTTGTTAGCCCACCGCAGCTGCATTTTCCAAATAACGCCGCGAGTGAGGATTGATGAAGTGACGTTGCTTGCGTCTGTGCAGTGCGACACACAGCCGAGGAAACAGAAATACTGCAAAATGATAATAACGTGACTAAACATTATAACGTTATTTTGTCTCGTTTCGTTTTGGTCAACGAAAATGAAGAGAAATTTTAGCAGAGTTTTTATTTTGTAAACCACATTTAGTCTCGTTTTTGTTCGTCAACAATATTGCATTATATATTTAATTATAGTTATCGTCACATGACCACCATTTACGTTGTGTCTCGTCTCGTTTTCGTCACGTGATAAAGGTTCGTTGACGACGATATTTAGTCATACTTTTCGTTGACGAAAGCAACACTATTTGTGACATCATTTATTTCATAAACTAAATCTGTATTTTTTTTCCTGCAGGTTAAAATCAAAGCTGAGAAAATGGATGACGACCAGAAGGAAGAGGAGAAGGACATACCTGAAGGAGACGGAGGACAGGAAGGAAAGAAGGAGCCTGAGGATGAGGAGGTGAAGAAGAACCAGTCGGCTGAAACAGCAGCTGGGAGAAAACCCGACCCAGAGATGGGTCGACTAGTGATGACCATCGACGGTCAACAGAAGCAGCTTCCCTTCGGTCCCAACGACCTGCTGACCACCGCCACCATGCTGGACGGAGACAAGGTCAGAGGACGACTGATCAATTAATTGATTATCAGAGAGGAGATGAGGTGTGACCAAAATTATAAACGATAATTACAGATGGCTGGAGGGCCGAAAACGTTTCTCTACGACATCATGATGTCTGTCAGTGTTGAGGAAAAAATGTGCTCAGCAGTAAAGTTACTGTTAAAGGTCGACACGCACGAGACTTGAGTTCATCCTGATAGATTTTATGATGACAGAGTGAACGTGATATATTCCAGTGAGACATGGCAGCTAGCAGCAGTGCTAATGCTAACACAGGATACACAGTTAGCTCTCCAGGTAAAAGTGATACACACTCAGGTAAATAAGAATAAAAATAAAACATCAGGACAAAAGAGTGAATCTTTAGAATGAAAACATGAAACCGTAGAATAAATAAATCACTAGCATGAAAATAAGAGGTTAGGTTACTTTATTCATACCCGTAGGTAGATTGGTTTTGCAGTGAGTTGACATCCATTCATCCATACATACAGTACAACATTAATAAAACATGAACATGAGAAATGAAACAATAGCATAAAAAAACATCGGCATTAAAAAAAACATTTTGTGTGAAAATCAGAATCAGAATGAAAAAAGAAACATTAGCATCAAAAGCCCCTTTTCCACAACATTTCCAGGAACTTTTGTTTCCAGGAATTAATTTACCTGGGTAGAAGAATTCCTGGAAATCCGAATGGTTTGTGTTTCCACCGCACCTCAAAGTTCCAGAAAATTTGTTCAAATTAGCGTGATGACGTAGATGATTCAGCGTGTGTCCTGTATTTGGCTCCGCCAGCTCATTGGCTGGTTACGTGCTGGTGTAGAGAGTTGGGCTGTTTGTCTCAGCCAGCAGCTCAGGGTAAAGAATTTTAAGATAAGTGTCAAACTAAGTTAGTCTCCAAACAGACAGCTGTCACTTGAGCTCATTAAGAACAATTCACTATCAGCTGAACTAGCGTGCTGTCCTTGTGTCAGACATAACGTTAGTGTCGGTAGATGAGAGACTGTGGGCGGAGCCTATTGAATATCACTGTCTACATGCTGCTGAACGCTGCAAATGTGTGTTCCACCAATCAGCGTTCAGCAGCCCACAGCCCCGCCCCTCAAGAATTCCGGGTAATCTGAAAAGTCCTACCCCCCCGACTAGGTACTTTTTTCAGAGAAAGTTTGGGGTTGAGGGAAAGTTTTTTCTCCTGGGTAATTTCGGTGGAAATGCGCCGAGGTTTTTTAGAATCCTAAAATGATGAAAAATAAATGATGATTGAAATGAGTTCCTGTGAGGGAAAAGGGGCTAAAGCGGTGAAGAAAATGACAACATGAAAAAGAAACGGCTTGAAAAAAGGAACAGTAGTTTAAAAAGAGTTAGCATGAGCAAAGAAATGATAGCATGAACGTAAGCCTTAAAAACATTGGCATAAAAAAATGTTAGCATGAAAAAGTTAGTATGATAAAACGAAACAGTACGTAACAGAAATGTTAGCAACAAAAAAAGTGTTGGCATGTAAAAAAAAAAAAAAGGGCACTGATGGACAAACTTATGTTAGACGAACAGATAAAACTGTTCAGCCACACATGTGCTGTTATTTATATATATATATATATATATGTATTACAGTGTGAACTGCCGCCTTCAGTAGCTGAAATGACCGCCAGTTTCAGGAAACTGCAGTTTGTCTCTATAAAAGTTAAATCTGATCCGTGTCTTTTCTGTGAAGGTGCGTTTCAACATCGCCACGCATCAAGGGACCAAAGAGGAACGAGCGACTTTCGTGGAAATTCTCCCCGACTCCTTCGAAGAGTCCATTGAACAACGCCGACACGTACGTCTTTCACCCAGACCGTCTCTTCACAAACGGTACCCAGCCGAACCCTCTGACGTGTCTTAATGTTTCTGATGTGTTTCTCCAACCAGGGCATCGTCATCGAGTTCGGCGTGGACTCCGGGCTCATCAAGTGCACCCAGAACCCTCAGCTGTACTTCCACATGTCCGAGGTGATCGAGAAGAAGAGACTGGAGCTGAACGAGAAGGTCGAGTTCAGTGTCGTCCCGGTGAGTCCAACTTTTTCCTCCTCCTCATCCTCGTCCTTCAGCTGGGCATTTTTCCGATGGCTGAGGGACTTAATTAGTTTTAGACATTCATAACCAGACCCACCAGGACTCGTGGCTGCGGGTGAGTCAGAACCACCATCAACCACTGATGTGAAGATTTTATTGTTTGTCTCATCACAACATTCGGAGTTTTACCAAATGAAATTTTAATATCAGGTAGGAACTGTGTTCTGAGTTGGTGTTATCCACGTTGAAAGGTTTCAATTGTCTGGAACATAAGTACATAGAGGGTTAACCTCCGAACTTCTGTTTCAGAAGTCTTTAAAAATGTTAGTATGAATTTACTCTGGTCTGGACTTAAAGCCTCGCTGTGACACTGTTTTTTATCATTTACTTAAAGAAAAATCTTTCAAAGTGAACAAACCTTAAACTTTGCCCTGAACAGTTCGAGCTGAGAGTTCGTAGAGTTGGTCTCAGATAGTCTGACGTGCAGTGGTCGAATTGTTAATTGTTAACAAGGGGGATGCAATGTAGCTTTGATTTTTTTGCGTACACACATCATCAAATATGACAGCACAGATGTGCAAACTTAATCAAGATAAAGAAAAATGGCATGACCTATACCTGCTGCCTTTAAAAACACAAATAATGCAGTAGTATTGCAATACAGACAAAAAACATTTTAGAGTATTCATAAGAGTATATTCATAAGAGTAGCTCTGAAATAGCTGTGAAAATTAATCTTAGAGTCACTCTTATCCTATAGACGTTTCCTTAGTCAGTTATAATTTCTCCTAATCTGTGAAGCCTTGGGCTGATCATTGGTGCTGCTGTCAGGTCCCTGTCCTGATACCTGCCTGGTTTCTCCCTGTCCCTCTTCTATCTGTTGCAATAATATAGATAATAAATGTGCACAGCAAAATTTAGAAATAAAATTAGGAATAATAGTGGTGACATAGCTGTGGAAATTAACCTTAAAGTCACTTTTATGCTATAGATATTTTCTCTCAGCCAGTTATAATCTCTCCTCTCCTGTGAGGACCCTGCATGATCGTCCTTGCTGGCCTCTGGTCCACTGTCTCCTCCCTGACCCTGCTCTTTATATTGTGGCAATAAAGATTAAACAAATATGTGCAAAGCAACAGTGAGCACAAGTTCTTATTAAGGAGGAGTGGGTTTATTCCTTGCATGAAACTAGCTAGCAAGGTATTTAACATAGGTAACAATAACATTAGTGTTCTTGTTAACTAGCTTAACTTGATATATTGGCATCTATTAATTAGTCATCACTTAGCTAACATTATCTACATGCAACAGCATCACTCAGCTTACACGGTTTGTTTGGAAGAAACTCTGCAAGGTTTTTTGCTTCTTGCTGGCTGGTTTGCTGAACATAGTTAACACTCATCAGCACTGCCCAGCAGCACACGTCTTGTCTGTGTGGATTGACTCTGATCACAACAGGACGGCGTGTGTACGCGCCTTCTCATGGTGCGTTTAAAGACGGCTTGGAAAAACACGGTACCACATGTTAAAAACGAATTGGACGGTGGTAACGGCTGTAAAAAGTGCGGGGGACGGAGGGTACAGATACGGGAAGTGCGGGGGACATGTCCCCTGCGTCTCCCCCTCAAATTACGTCCGTGCCTGCACACACAGATTCTAGATTAACAAGGGGGATGCTTTTTGGTCAATTTTCTAACAAAGGGGCTGGCATCCCCCCTCATCCCCCCTCAATTCGACCACTGCTGACGTGTCAAATCGAACACTCTTGAGGTTAAATACTGGTCATGGTCACGGCGTCCTGGTTTGAAAAATGTGTCTGTCATTGTTTCTCCAAGCATGAGACGGCAGAGGGCGGGAACCAGGCCATCAGGATAAAACGTTTCACAGAGAGCGTTTTCTTCCCTGTTCGGAAGTTGGGAGGAGTCGGTGCAACCAAAGGGAAGGTGAGGAGGGCTGTAGTTATATTTATAGTTATGATGCGAGACAGAATGAAGAGCTAACTCATCTGTGTTGATTCAGTTATTTAGTCGACTTTAAACTCTTTCAATAGTATAGAAGTTGTATTCGGTTATTTTCACATGTGTGTTAAAAATGTGCCCAACATTACCTTTGAAATAAATTCAGTGAGGTTTAATAAATATTAAAGAATGATTTCACGGTCTCATGTAAAACTGTACATTGATTTTATATTTTAATTTACCAGTTCTCTGTGAATTTAAAGGAATACTTCAACCACAAAATGAATATCAGTTACTCACCTCGGGTTAAGCAGGGTTTTTACTTGTGCAGCAGACCCTACACCGCTGTGAGCATTAATACCTGTGCAGTGGTGTGCCTGTGTCACTCTGCAGTTACACCTCCAAAACACTAGTGGGCAGCGGAGGGTTCTGTGAAGTGCCGTAAAGTTTAGTTGATTCAAAATACACAAACACATAAACACATATTAAAGAAACACACATTGAACACACATTAAACATGGTTTATTAGAGACAGTTTCAAACACAAATCAGCTTCACTATAACTCACAGCATTTTGTCTCACAAGCCCTTTTTAGACAGGAGTTGTGCAAATTTGCAGGAAAGCCCAATCAGTCTTTTTTCAGCGTTGGCAGTATAAAAACAAAATCGGGGAGTGCAGCAAAATGTCGCCTACCTACTTTTGTTTATACAGAATGTGCCTTTTTCGGGGCAATGGGGGGCTTGTGTTTGTGTTTCCCTCTTGCTACTAGCTGCTCGCTAATTCCTGCTATCAGCTGTTTCCTGTTTATCCACCGCCAGTGGCTCGCACGTGCGGCGTCATCTCATCAACAGCTCCTCCCACAAGTCATCAACAGCCCCTCCCGTGGTGGAAGGCCGCCTCGGTCTGTTTACACTTGAAGGGTTCCACCAATATGTCTACCCTACGAAGCGGAAAATTGGGCACCTTGGATCAACTCGCCAATCCGGCTCTGTGTGTCTGAATGCTCGCAGCTTGCCGGCAAAACGGCCCACATTCGCTGAAAATCTGGCAGTGTAAAAGGGGCTAGAGACAAACACTTGTCTTTATCTGGAGACATTTTCCCAACAAATACAACATGCTAATGTTTTTAGCACAACCCTATGGCATTTTACACTGTATAAATTAGCCTAGTGGCCAGTGGACTTTTCCGATACTCAAATGAAGCCAGTGACATTTTGTGGGTGAAGTATTCTAACAAATTTTAAGGCACTGTTGTCACAGTATGTTGGCAGAGATCTTTTTCTAATGTCAGACTCTTATCATTGTCAGATGACCATCAAGCTGGCAAAAGCTTCAGAAGACACTGAGTGAGTAAAGAGTAGTTTTTTTTTTAAGTTGGAACATGATCAGGTATGCAGTAAAGAAAGACATGGATTGTCTAATATGTTTCCAGAGAGATGTTATGTAATTCAAATGTTTACCTATAATATGTAAATATAGACCTAAGTTACATTAATAACATAATGAGGTATTGGTGTACAGGATGTGTAGAAGAACAGATTGTGTAAAATTGTTCTATTGAGCCCGTCATGTCTGATGTGTCTTTTTCCCTCTGACATTTCAGGAAATTAAAACCCGAGACAGACAAGCTGAAGGCGGTGGTGAAAAATCTTAGAGCGCAGGACAGTAAGACCAGCGTCAGCAGAAGGGACTACTGTGCCAGTCGCCGTAGATATGGCAGGAGCAGAAGTAGGAGCAGGAGCAGAAGTAGGAGCAAAAGTAGGAGTAGGGCCAGAAGTAGGAGTAAAAGTAGGAGCAGGAGTCCGCCAAGAGATCAGTTTGGACGTGTACCCAAAAAGAGACGCAGTCCCAGCATTGACCATGACCGTAAAAGCAGCAGGTTCAGGCGAAGCCAAAGCCAAGAGAGGCTGAGGAAGCCCACCAAAAGCCGGACTAAGAGCCGCAGCAGGAGTCGCAGCCGCAGCAAGAGCTCCAGCAGGAGTCGCAGCAAGAGCCGCAGCAGGAGCAGGGAGAGGAGCAGGGAGAGGACCAAGGACAGGACCAAGGACATCAAGAGGAGGAGCAAAATCAGCAGAGACCGCGAAGAAAGTCACAAGAGGAGGAGGGAGTTAAGCCCTCCTCTCAGACGTGGTGGAGTTGTCGACGACGAGCTTGCAAGGAAGAAGCGGGAGCTGGAGGAGCTGAACGACATGATTGCCTACAAGAAGTCACTGGTGGACCCTGGACAGAGAACATGCATAGACTATGACCACGGCAGGATCACTGTCCCACTCACTGAGTACAAACCAGTCCGGTCCATCCTGAAGAAACGACCAGATGTACCTGATTACCACCATCGCCCTCAGCCCTATGACGATGCATATTATGACCGGCCATACAGTCCTTACCAAGATCGACGCTACAGTGACCATTACAGTGATCCGTATGCCAGTCGTTCCTACCCTGATCGCCCGTATGGGGAGCGTCCCTACAGTGACCGCCCTTATGAAAGTCGTCTCTATGGTGAACCTTCCTATAGTGGCCCTCCGTCTGCCAGCCAACGTTACACTGATCGCTACGATGTTTATGATGAACCCTATGACGATCGCTACTATGATCCAGCTTATGCGGACCGACCTTATGATGATCCGTATCGCTCTGTCAGACGGAGCCAATCTCCAGAACCCCATGGTCCCTCACCTTCGTCCCAGCCCGGCCAAGTTCCTGCTGCTTCCATCCAACCTTCGTTGATGCATACTGCTGCCACTTCATCTCCCCAGCCCCATTTCAGACCTCCCTCTCCCACAGAACCTCCTCCTAGAAGTCCATCTCCCAAACTGAAGACCACAATACCACACCAGGCACCTCCAACTGTGAAACCACCCCTCGATCGCTTCCTTGACATGCTTAATAAAAAGGTGGATGCTGAGAAGGAAGCAGAACCTGTTCTTGTGAATGATGACCTTCTGCCTCATGAGCGGGCACTTCAGGATGGTAGGGGTTTCTCTCGGATTGTGGGACTGGCTCAAGAGCAGCCCAGCAGCAGTCTTGCTCTGGAAGCGATAAAGACAGAGCTAAGCCCTAAAAGATCCTCAGTAGAAAGATCAGTAGAGGAACCAAAGGTCAAGACAGAACCCTATGACAAGATTCAAAGTCTGCTCCGTACAATTGGCCTGAAGCTGAGTACAGGAGATATGTCCAAACTGGCCAGCAGAGCCCAAGAGAAAATCTACAGCCCAAAGTCCTCATCCATAGAAAGGGAGATGTTGTCATCCCCAAGGGAGGAACGGCGGACAAGTAGAACTGGTTCTGTTGAATCAGATCACATCCATTCCCCCTCCCCTGCCAGGTCCTCCAGTTTAGAGCCACTCAGCAGATCTAAAGCTGTCTCAGAGTATGAAGGATTTCTGGACCAGCAGGAGTTGGAGGCACTCAAGAAGGCACAACAGCTGCAGAGTCTCACCAAGACAATGGGGAGCACACCCTCCACCACTCCTCCTCCGAAACCTCCTCCTGGGCCTCCGCCTACCCACTACCAACATCCATCCCCACCAGTGAACTGGCCCCTTGGAGGCACTACCCAGATTCCTCCAGAACAGGGCTCCAGCATGTGTGCACCAGCTCCTCCTGCAGCTGGTCAGCCACCACGAGTTGGACTTCCTGCAGGACCTCCCCCTGGACCTCCTCCACGGCGTCCTGGACAGCCTCCAGGACCTCCTCCTGGGCCTCCACCCCGGCGCCCTCCCGGACAACCTCCTTTTGCTCCACCCTCCAGCCATACAGCCTTTTCTTTCGCTGGCCAGCCTCCTGCAGCTCCACCCCTTAACTCTTCCAGTCCTTTGCAGCCTTTAACCACTGCTGCCGGAGTATCACCACCATCATCGACACCTGCATCATCAAGTCCCTCAAATGATAATGAATCAACCATCTCTACGACAGTGGCCAGGTGCCTGAAGGTCATAGAGACAGTGAAATCTCTGGCTGTACAGCCACCAGCCAAACCGGTCAAATCAGTTCAGTTCAGTTTACCCACTGTCTCTCCACCAGCCTCCAGTCATCAGACCTCAGTGGAGACAGAGGAGGACATAAAGATCAAGCAGAAGGAAAAGGTATGGTACTACTGTAGTGACATCTTTTACTAAAGTACAAGAAAACAAGTACTCAAGAAGTAAACGTAAGAGAACTCACTGGGAAGAGTTTTGTTGGACTGATAAGAACGGTGTGATTTTTGACACAAATTGAAAGGGGCACTTTAAAGCTGCTGAAGTACAGTTCCCACAAAGTATTTTTTGTCTTTGGAGAATGTGGTGAAGAATTTGTATCTGCGGTCAGTCATCAAAGTTGTTTAGTTTTCTCATGCGCATGTATTCCCAGGTAGTCTTGACATACAGTACCGAAAGACCGTTATGTTCAGCTGTGTAGGATAAAGCTTTTGTATGTGTGTTTGTGTTGCAGCTGGATTTGTACAACCAGAGGGTTTTGGAAAAGAGGGAGCAGCAATACAAAGATTGGCTAGCTCGCAGGAAACAGAGTGGAGAGTGGAAGGATGTCCCACCAAACCCCCCAGGTATCAGATCTTATTCAGTTACATACATACAATATAACGACCAACCTTTGAATTACAGGATTATGTGATGTAAGCACCGATCAGCCGAAACATTAAAACCACAGATGAAGTGAATTACATTGATCGTTTCATTACAATCCGATGTTCCTCTGGGAAACTGTTGGTCCTGGCATTCATTTGGATTCCACTTGACATACTTCACCCACCCAAACACTATTGCAGACCAAGTACCATCACTCGTGGCAGCGGCACTTCGATGGCAGTGGCCCCCTCAGAGCAACACCATGAAAATCTGCTCAAGAATCACCCAAGGAACGGGACAGACCTCGCCTTCAAATTCTCCAGATCCCAATCAGACCAAGCATTCATGGGATGTGCTGGGACCCCAGAGGTACTGCTGATCCCGAGTCAGGCCTCCTTGGATCAAACATGGCTCTGGCCTGTTAAAGCATAGGCAGAGGAACTCTGGGGATGTTCTGCTTTGTCTGGCACCAGGGTGTTGGCGGCCAATCCTTTGAGTCCTGTGGGTTGTTAGGTGGCATCATGGCACATCCCATGGATGTTGGATCAGATTGGGATCTGGGGAATTGGAGGTCAGGGGGATGCCTTGAGCTCTTTGTTATATTCCTCGTGCCATTCCTGTGCAGTTTTCACAGTATGGCATGGTACACTTCACTACTTCACTTCACCTGTCAGAGGTTTTAACGTTTTGACTGATCGGTGTAAGGTTATGTTCTTGGCGTGCTCGACATTAAGTAACAGCTGCATGCTATTTATGGTCCCTTTAGGGCTAAAGATGAACACGCTGTTTTCTTCTGTGATTAGACAGGTATTTTGAGCAAGTTAAAATAGATTTCTACCTCTCAGATGTGGTTACTCAGTTATTTGAGTAACCACATCTCTGGAGATACCGTAGAAATGTTAAGAAGCTAACATGATCGAAGTATCACCGAGCTCTGTTTGGATCTAACTATGATTAAGAAGGCCTAATTACCCCGTTAGGCCTTGTGGTAGACACCAGTCTAGTGCGGTTTCTGCCTCTCAGTTGAGGTGGTCTTGCAGTCTCACCGTCGATTCCCACAAGGTAGGAAGTGCTTTAGAATTCAGCACAGGATTTCACTCAACGGCCGAAGCTACACTAATGTCTCGTGGATTATTATAATGTATCTTTTTTTATTCACTCTGTGATAGAGATCAACAGTTAAAGCAAGAAGGTTTGTCCTGGACATGGCCTTTCTTGTGCTCTCCCAGGTCAACAAACGTGTGGTTGCATTATTAAGGAGCTGCAGTCAGCTACAGCAGAACTTCTGACGTAGTAACAGAGCTCCCGCACATAGATACCGCTACACCTCGACATGGAGCCATAAAACAGTCTTGAGGTTACCTAGCCTTAACGTGCATTGCAGTGCTACAAACCTCTGTCATTCATCTGCTGCGCTCGTTAGCCGAGCCTAGTGGCTCGCCCCAGCGATCAAGAAAAGAAGCCAACTGCTGTCTCAACTCCACAAAGTAACATCTTTTTCCTCTTCATATGGTGACACCATTGGTATCTAGATCATGAAGGGTTCAGATAGACGTGTATTTAGTAAGGTAAAATACTGTTTGAAATTTCTAGATGCCAGTGCCGATGCAATATGAGTTTTAGTCCTGACACCGACACTGTATTTTCTGATACTTGGTTAAGGTTTAAGTAAACTAAACTATGAAATTGATCAAAGGTACCTGACAGTTTTCAGTACTTTATAGGAACATTTTGGGCATTAATAAAAAATGTTGAAGGTATGACACCCAGTCCTGGTAGTTAGCTAGACATGTAATTACTCTACTACTTTTCAAGCAAGGTAGTTTCAGTAGGTTTGGGTATTCCGTTTCCAGAGTAATTACTGTTACACTCATTGGTCAGCGGTTACCCACTTCTACAGAGTCTGAGCCAGGTCACAGTAAAGCTGTTAAGGGTAAGTCAAGTCAGCAGTGTAGCTGTGATTTCAGGATATCCAGAAATGTGACATTTTAACAGAAGATCCAGAAGACTCCTCGTCATCGTGGCCATGAAAAGTAAAGCCTTTCTGATTCCTTTGCAGTGACAGAAGTTAGTGTTGTACACGTTTGGATATCCATTATCAAGACTACGATTCTACTCTGTTGGTATTTGTTAGCAGTGTTGTAGTCCAGTCACCAAACCTCGAGTCCAAGTTGAGTTTTAGCCTTCAGTTTGAGCCCAAGTCCATGTCACCGAGTTGATTAATGCAAGGCCAGATTAGAGTCGTCAGAATAATGTTGAGCGGCGGAGTCATGACCGAGTCCCTGAGGTAAGGATGGCATGTCTGAAGACATTTCCACATCACTGAAGACATTTTGGAACTGTAGACAGGTTTCTTATTTTTATCCGGCAGATCAAGTCAGCAATCACTGGTGATGTAGCTTCCAATCTATGACACTAACGTTAGCTCAGGAAGCTAACGTCGAATGCTTTCAACCTCATGTTTCGGTCATTGGTCAGATATCTTTAACTTTGACAAAATCATTAACACAGTAAGTGGTAAACTTTGTATCTGCAACCAGTAAATACTACTTTTGAAAGATATGGTCAATATGAAGAATATGATGAGTGACGTTACCGTAGCATCATGTCCAAGCTAATTTTGTTAAAGTCTAGCTAAAGTATATCACAGACATATCAACCTATATTACCCTCTCAACATTAGAACTGTAAACTGGGACCTTTGTATCCTGAGCTGTGAACTAGCTTGTCCTTTTAGTCTGAAGCTGATGTTAGCTCAGGAAGCAAAGTTGAGAGCTTTCATCGCCATGTACGGGGCGTCGGTCAGATATTGTTAACTTTGATAATATTGATAACACAGTAAGTGATCAACCCTGTGTCTACAACCAGTAAATGGTCATTACTAAGAATATGTGACGTTACTGTAGCATCGTGTCCAAGCTCATTTTGGTAAAGTTTAGCCAAAGTCTATCCCACATGTATCAAACCTAATTACCTTCTAAACGCTGTAACTGTAAATTAGGACCTTTTGTATCCTGAGCTTTGAACTAGCTTGTCCTTGCAGTCTGAAGTTAACATTAGCTCAGGAAGCAAGCAAGAGCTTTCACCCTCATGTCCAGGTCGTTGGTCAGATATCGTTAACTTTGACATTGACATTATACAGTAAGTGATCAAATCAATACCTACACCTACTTTGAATGATATGGTCAACATTAACAACATGTTGAGTGACGTTATGTAGCATCGTGTCCAAACTAATTTTGTCCAAAATTGTATAAGTGTATCTCAGATATTTCCCATATGTATCAAACTAAATGACCTTCTAAACGTAATAACTGTAAATTGGGACCTTTTGGATTCTGATCTGTGAACTAGCTTGTCGTTTCAGTTTGAAGCTAATGTTAGCTCAGAAAGCTAACATAGAGAGATTTTACCACAGGGGTCAAATATTTAATGTCATGGTAGCTATTCCATCGTGGGCATATGCTTTAAGTAATATTACGAAGAATCTCGTCCAAGCTAAATAGGTTTACTTTACAATAAAGTTAGCATATCACATGAGTATTTTAAGCATATTAATTTTTTGGATTCTGGGCTGTGAATTCCCTTTTCTTTTCAGTTTGTGAAAGAAAGAACGACCTACGCTAGCTCAGGAAGCTAACGTTGTAGGTTTAACATCATTTAGGTGTCAGATGGATATCGTTAGCTTTGGCAGTTTGAGGCACGACTCACTGTAGTCTGTCATCGGTATGGTAAGTAACTCTGTAACTCTAAGTGACTGTGGCGCCACTTTTACATGTAGTGGTGATTATTCTTAACCAAAATCTATAAAGTAATTTGCAGCCTCCACAGGCCAAATTTTTCCACGTTTTAATAAGTTAATTTAACAAGTGTAACGCGTACGTATTTTTAACTACAGTACCTGTAAATGGGACCCTTGAAATTACGCGCTTTTAACTAACCTGTCATTTCAGTTTGAGAGCTAATGTTAGCTCAGGGAGCTAACATAGAGAGCCTATAGCATTGTATCATTATTGTTATCTTTAGTAGTTCGTTATTTACGTTTAAGTTTTGAGTCAATGACTCAGGTACTCAGATTAGATTTGAATGTGAGACCACGATTCAGGAGGTTCTTTGCTAGGTCATTGTTCGTGTTCATAACATGTTTCGATGGTTTATAATTCAGAATATGATGCTAACAGGTATTAGAGGTATCGTTGGGCTCAAGGATGTCACCCAGATTATGTTTTTAGTCAATTTTTTGCTTTTGTTTCAGTCTGAATCACCACAAACTCCGACTGTCGTGTCTCAGTCGGTGTTTGAACTCAGTTCCATCATCCAAACGTCAGTAGGCCATCCGTCATTCCTCTCACTTCTGTGCATTTAAATCCGCCGTGATCACACAGCGAGTCTCATCTTTGCTTTTACATGTGCTGCTCAGGTAACTCCTGCTTACATGTCACGATCCTGTGGCCGTCACAGGACAAACAGCCAGACTACCAGTTTAGATCAGACTGAGGTGGAGACAAGGGTGTCCAGTATGGAGTCAGCGAACAGAAATGGAAAATGATAAATGACCAAAAAAAAGGTGTAAGATGATTTTTTTTAAAATGTTACAGATAGATGGGCCATTTAATCAACTTTTCAACCACCCATCAGTCCATCACCAGCCTCCCAATGCAGTGAGTCTTTACAATTTGATAATTATTACCAACATTATCATTTATAAATCAGTGATATACAACATTTGAAATCTAACAGACTTCTTTCAACCCAAAATACATTCATAGTTAAGTCTGTTTTTACTGGAGACATCACAGAATGGTTTTCATTTAAGATTTAATTCCATTTCCTTTCTCTAAATGAAATACTGGATTTTGGATGAAATTCAGACCGTCAGAAGAAAAGTTTTGGAGTAAGACGTTTTTTAGTATGAAAGTATTATAGTGGAATATGAAGTTTTTAATGATAAGATCAAATGGGTTTTTTAGTAGGCAGTTTTGTTGCATGTTATATTTCACATAGTCAGCTTTGACAAATGGTTGTTGTACGTGAACTCAGCAGTTAGCTAGGGACGCCATATAAACCCTCAGATAAAAGTTGTTCACTGTGAGGGTAAGTGTTTTATTTTGAAGAGACTCAGAGGAGCTTGAAATGGAAAAGAAAAGTTAAACATTGCAGAATGGCAATATTTGTTGTCTTGACGTGAAGGTAGGTGATCGTTTTGGTCTTTTGATTATACTAATTGATCATGCTGAGATTTTTTTTTCCCTTCTACAAACAGCACATAACTGTCTAAAATGACTCATTACTAAAGTCACAACAATAAAAACTGCAGATACATTTACCGCAGACATTTGTCTGTTGATCAGTAGATTAGTCTTCCTCCTCTTTAGATTAGTACATTTTGGGTTTTCGCTACATGAGAAAGTTTAAACTGTAAAGAATAAAATTGATTATTATCTGATCCAGTTACTTGAGTCAGTGAAATGATGATTGATGTGTTGAGCTAGAAGCTTTATTCAAGACGATGTTGCTTCTGATTTTATGAAGTGATACAGCACAAAATCAGCATACAGGTATTTGATAGAAACAGCTCCCAACAGGTTGATTATGTAGTATGGAGTTATTGGATCATATAGGGAGATTTTACCGGTAAAAGTCTGCGGCTGGTTTCACAAAGATCAGCTTGCTTTGGCCCAACAGTGAGACCTCGTAGTGCAGTGGACGTCTGTCCTTTTTCCTCCGGTTTCTTCAATTTTTTGCCTTCAGTGGATGTCCTGAAAGAACATTTTTAATATTTGTTCAGTTGTTTTTTGACATTGAAAACAAATTCTGTGACCAGTTTAGCAGATCTCTGTGAAACCAGCCTGAGAATTAACGTACAGTCCTTCAGTGCGAGAGACAGTTTGGGATCAGCTGGTGCAAAAACATTTTACAGCTTTGTAACTTAGAAATGTAATCTGTTACATTTCCAGGCACGCCCGTCACCAGCGAGCCCAAGAACGTTTGGATCTGTGGTCATTCGCTGGTGTACTGGGCCGAGTCACGGGCCAAGTCTCCGGAGGTAGGTATGCAGCTGGGCATGGACCCCAGCAAGGTGGCCATCTGGTGGAAGGGCACCCAGGGCATGACGTGGTCCCAGCTGCTGCCCCAGCTCCACCAGCTGAAGGTCACCTGGCCCAACCCAGACGTCCTCATCATCCACCTGGGTGGCAACGACCTGAGCACCGACAGCCCTACCGACCTGCTGGCCTCCGTCAAGAAGGACCTGACGTCCATGAGAAGCATCTTCCCGCAGTGCGTCCTTGTGTGGTCCAACATCCTCCCTCGGAGGGTGTGGCGCCACTCGCCTGACAATCACGAAGTCGATCTGGTCCGGACCACAGTGAATCGCAGGATTCAGAACATCATCTCAGAACTGGGCGGCACCTCGCTGACCCATGACAACATTAGGTGCGGCGCAAACACGGGCTTGTATCGGGCTGATGGCGTCCATCTGTCCCCCAAAGGCATCGATGTTTTCAACCTGAACCTGCAGGACTTTCTGGAGAAGTGGGAGGCGGAGTGGAACTAGAGAAAAGCAAAGAGGCGTAAGAGTTATTTTCTGTTTTTATGTCGTCTCTTTTATTTCTGATGCTAGCTAGGCAGTTGCATTGATTCAAACAACTACAACTTCATTCAAGTTCATTAATCTCCATGTTTAAAGGATCCAGTTCTGTTTGTAGTTTTATCAGAACATGTAGGAACTTCAGTCGCAGCTGTTACACATGAAAAACATGTTCGTCTCTCATGAAACAATAAAGTCGATAAACACTGTCGGATCTCACTCTGTTCATCTTCTTAATGAACGCAGTGTCCGTTAATGTTACACAACATCTTTAGCAACACAGTTCAGACTGAAGGTAAATGTGATTTACAACATTTTATCATTCATCATGTCATTTTGGTTTTTGGTGGAAAATAAAAAATGATTTATTAAAGTTTTTTTTTATGTTTTTAGTAAGTGCTGAATGATGCGACTTAGAATTTCTGTGAAATCCAAATTTTGCTAAAATTGAGGCGTCATATCAGCCTTGTTGTTAAATACATTATCAGAATACAGTTAAACTAATGAAGTAAATACTAAAATAAAGCTCGTCATGTGCCATACATAATTCATGTTTGTCTTTTTCAGACTTCTCTAAAGAGAAATTAAAAATGTTTTTTGTGAAGTTGTTATTTTGGAGTGTTCAGCTACTTTATACATGAAATATATATTGTTTTAATCATAGTGCAGCCATACTGTCATTTTAAAAGCTTACGTTTTCTCTAAAATGATTTTTATTCACTACAGAATATATTTTACAAATTATATCTGATTGGCATGTTCGCATTAATTTAACATTCACTATAAAAATAAGCATAGTTTATTTTTTGGTAAAAACAACTTAACTGGAAAGAGACAATGCTCAAAAACTTAAAAGCTGCCAAGTCAATTTTTATTTATATACAAGATTCAAGATGAAGATGAACTTTATTGTCCCGCAAAGTGGGAGATTTGTCTTCACCCAAACTGTAGCCGTAAAAATACAACATACAACACAGTACAAAAGTCAACAATATAAACAAAACAAAGGGAAAAGAAGTTGAATAAATAACATCAGGTGCCAAAAATACCTGTAAAACACAAATCATTGAATCATAATTCAGTTCCTGTTCTGGTTCTGGTTCTGGTTGCTGTTTCTGCCATTATTAGATAAAACGAGCTGAAGAGACGTGCAGCTTCTGCTCTCCGGCAGTAAAAATACTCCACTGTCAGTTTATGTGTCTCTAACAAGTGTCTAAACGAGACCTCAGAATGTCGTCACGGCGAACACGACTTTACAACCTGCTGTGGTGGTGACGTGATGTGACCGTGGTGTAGTTTGTTTACAGCCTAACGTTAGCTTTTGTACTTCTTCTGATTGAATTAATTCTTCAATAATCATAAAGTTCCTCAGTGAAGATTATCTGACTGAACAAAACCTGAAGGATCAGAAACATTTGTTTATTTGCTTATTTTCTGCAAGACTCCAGAATCCAATTTAAAAAAAATCTTGTTGGCTTTTTGATGAGGGAACCAGGGCGATGCTAACGTCAAGGTGATATCGCCGTATTTAACTTATTGTGTTGAGGTTTGGGGAAACGCCTACAAAACCACCCTACAACCATTCTCCATACTGCAGCAAAGAGCCGCAAGAATCTAACACTGTTGGATATGGGGAACACACTGATAACCTGTTTATGAAGTTAAATGTATGGATCTGGTGGATTTTAAAACTGCTCAAGTCAAAGCAATAAATAACTTATCTATCAGTTTGTGGAAGGCAGTGGGTGGAGAAATCAATCAGAGTAAAGACATCAGACAGTTTAAAAAGAGCTACAAAGAAGATCTTCACAAAGGAAATGATTACAGAGAATGTAAAGCTCACTCAGGGTCAGACTGTTGTCACTATTCGCACGCACACTAGTGTCATCTATACTCTGAGTACGTTCTGGCTGTAGATGACTGAGAGGGGACGCTAGAGGGCGCCAGGTGCTTTTCTTTTTTGCAGTGTAGTTTTTCTAAGTCACAAAGAAGACGTTGCTCAGAAGGATCATGTTTTGGGAAACTCAGCCCAAAACATTTCCTAACTGTATTGGCTCATAGCTACAGCGCCTAAGAGACAGTGGATGGAGTTTAACCAAGGGACTGTTAGACTACAACTTGACAAAACTATTGAACGGTATAGAAAACATGCAACATGTCTTCTACAGTGGAGTCACTCGCTGTCAGGCAGCTAAACGTTTTACAACTACGGTACTTGGATACAAATAGAGAAAACATTTGTAGAGCTACAGGATGATGTCGAGTCTGTCGCCCACCGCAGACATTGTCTGTCCACAACAAAAGCTTCCTCGGGATAACAATGGATATCACGTCACTGGATATCACGTTACTGGGACTAAAGATCTACAGAAGCGCTACGGCTTAATGTAACGTTACAGCACTGTGGTGAGGCCAGCAGGTCGACAGTGACTTGGTGAGAGACTTGTTTCATTAAGATGCTCTGGTAAGAATTGTTCATATACCTCTGTCTGACTTGACTATCGTTTATTGTTCAGGGTTAAAATGTTTTAGTGAAAGGGAACTTCAGTTTGTGAAGGAATACTGCATGCTGCACGCCGTTTTAAAACCTGGCCAAAAATAACGGGGTAACGGTAACTGAGTTACTGAATTTAAAAACTAACGCGTTACTGTAATGCGTTACTAATAATGCGTACAACAATGCCTACAACATGACCTCCAGCAGGCGACTGGTGTGCATGTTTCTGACCACACTGTCAGAAACAGACTCCATGAGGGTGGCATGAGGGCCCCACGTCCTCTAGTGGGACCTGTGCTCACAGCCCAGCACCGTGCAGCTCCATCATTCACCAGAGAACATCAGAACTGGCAGGTCCACCATTGGCGCCCCGTTCTCTTCACAGATGAGAGCAGGTTCACACTGAGCACATGTGACAGGCGTGAAAGAGTCTGTAGACGCTGTGGTGAACGTTAACAATTTCAATCAATCAATCAATCAATCAATTTTATTTATAAAGCCCAATATCACAAATCACAATTTGCCTCACAGGGCTTTACAGCATACGACATCCCTCTGTCCTTATGACCCTCACAGCTGATCAGGAAAAACTCCCCAAAAAACCCTTTAACGGGGGAAAAAAACAGTAGAAACCTCAGGAAGAGCAACTGAGGAGGGATCCCTCTTCCAGGACGAACAGACGTGCAATAGATGTCGTACAGAACAGATCAGCATAATAAATTAACAGTAATCCGTATGACACAATGAGACAGAGAGAGAGACATGCTACCTGTGACATCATCCAGCATGACGATGTGATCTGATCTCATCAGATGTGTGATTTAAGTGTTCCCTTAATTTTTCTGAACAGTGTGTTTCTGTCACAGTTTGATCAGTGATGGATTAGTATAGTTTTAGATCGGGGTGGGATATGACAAGCAAAATACTTCTTTTTATTTATATTTATCATTGTAAGTCTTTTAATGATTTCTCATTTGTCTCTGTTTTGTAGGTTTTTTTACTTTAATATGTTCTATTTAATTTATTATTATTTATTTTTTTAATTTTTAAATGTTTGAAACAAATCAAAATCAAATCAAAAATCAAAGGTTGACCTAAAGAAAATGTCCCTGCATCATTTCATCACTCCGTTGTTTTAGTGGTGTTACAGTTGGTGGAGACAACATAAAGACCCGTTAAGGACTCGAAACCCAAAGTTAAAGACTGGGGACCTGCAGAATAGTGACTCGGTTCCTCCTCTGGCCTTCAGAAAGAAGCTGACAGGAGACGACGTGCCTCAAAGACCCAGCTGGACAGGAAGTGTGGGCAGTTTATTGGTTTGTGTCTTTGAGGACACCAGGAAAGTGTCAGGCTGTTGACGGAGAACTTTCCTGACACTTGCTGAAAACACAGAATCCGTCCATCTGGTTTAATATATATAAAAACAGTTTTACAGCCGAACTCTGCGGTCACGTCACTCCACTGAAGTTACTGAGCTGTGTTGTACCTGTCGGAGCCGACCAGGTGAGTGTTTGTTGTCTCTGCAGGTTCCAGCTCAGGTGAGGGTCAGGACGACTCAGCAGGTGAACTGAACAATGACTGTCCACAGAAATGTAGAGAACATGACCCTCTGTCCGTCTGATCTGGTTGCCTTCGACAGGAAACTTTATCCAAAGAGCCTCCGGACTCACCTGGAGACAAACTCCTCCAAACACAAACGTCCTCGTCACCTGTTCACCCTGTGTGGTGTCTTTATGTGCTGTATAATATGTATATTTGTTATCACCAGAGTTGTAGTTCAGTCCTGCAGGAAGTCATTGAAACTCTGCACAGTAACAGATTTCTGACCCCCGCCAACGTCCCAGACTGTCTCCAGATTCCGACCTCAGCTCTGCGGTCAATTAATTCAGGAATAGCACGTGTACTAACAGGAACTAAGAAACGAGATCATATTTCTCCTGTTTTAGCTTCTCTGCACTGGCTCCCTGTAA
>NC_065524.1:41013380-41019745 GCF_006386435.1 Epinephelus moara | reverse complement strand
TAAAAGGGTTTTTTTGGGGAGTTTTTCCTTATCAGCTGTGAGGGTCATAAGGACAGAGGGATGTCGTATGCTGTAAAGCCCTGTGAGGCAAATTGTGATTTGTGATATTGGGCTTTATAAATAAAATTGATTGATTGATTGATTGACAACGTAGAAGAATTAAATTCTGATAATGAAAGTCATTAAAACAGATGTTGACGCAGGGACTCTCCTCTATACAGGACCTCAACATCAGGTAAGTTCACTGCCTGTTCCCTAAATTTACACTAGCATTACTTTTCTTTTAAACTGTCCAGTGAGGTGGAGTCTCTCTGTCATCAGGTAGATGATTTACAGACTCGAGCCACAGCGGCTGAACACTGATTGACTGTGGAGTTGTGTTGGGACAACCAGGAGCCCAGCAGACGATCTGAGGTTCATATCTAAGGAGCCTGTGTGAGAGATCGGCTGGTCCCAGGTCAGTCAGTGATTTAGAAACCAAACAGAGAATCTTAAAATCTGTCCTAAATCATCAGGGAGTGCCATTGCCAATGAAAGGGTGTAATGGTCTGTAATGGTGTTTGGGTGGTGTCGACATGAGTGCCAGGAGCCAAGGTTTTCCAGAAGAACATGGCACTGTAACAAATGTTCAGAGTTATTCACTTCATCTGATGGGTGCAGTCTGAGCTCTCAGTCTGGTCTGCGTCAGTGTTCCAGCTGCATCCTCGACACGTTTCGTGTTTTTAGGTCGATCAAATGAGAGAGCGTCACAGCATCGAGCCTAAAAAAGTTTTTCTGTTTCAGCCTGAGAGAGAAACAATCTGACCTCGGTGATACTTCTGAGGTGAAGAAAAGGTCACAGGTCAGAATCCAAGATAACTCTGAGGTTTTATATTCAGAGTCCCCACGGTCATGAAAGTCCTGGAAAAGTTATGAAATCAGAAGATTTTCCAGGCCTGGAAACGCAGAAGTTTTGAATCTACATTGTTTTGGCAGTTTTAAATATTTTCATGAAAATATTAAATAAATATAAACTTCTGAGTTTAAAATATTTTCATGAAAATATTTCATTAATATTTTCATGGAAATATTTTAAGCATGTCGAACATTATGCAAAACATGTATCACCTGTTTCTAATCTCGTGCTGCACTGTGTGAGCGTGGACAGGATCTTTGGGGTTTTTTTATCCCACAAAAGGAGCGCAGACGTTTCTCAAAGTTCTAATAGGTGCTAGTTGGTGGCAGGTTAGTCCAAACTGAGAGTGAAGATAGAAGAGCTCACACTTTGCTTATCTGTGGGTATGTGTTGTTCAAAGGCCTGCCCATTTTAGACATCTAAACAAGTTATGAAAAGGTTTTTAAATTCATCATTATGGAATATTACTGTGCATGGGAACATCTCATGACCTTACATCAGAAGCCTCTCGTGTACCTGACAAATTACTGGTGTCAAAGAATGTTAAAGAAATACTGACGTAAGAACTGTTTTCTTTACTACTCAAAAATCACTTCTTGTAGCTACTTCCATGTTTCAGATGATACGTCATGTTTGTCGTCGACCAATGAAGATGAGTTTTGTCCATTAAAATGTTCAATGTGTGGGAACTCTGGTGTTTTTCAACTGTCCACATACTTTTGGCCACATGTGCCTCTGATTCATTCAGAGCTGAGTTATTAGAAGTGGATATTAAATGATGTGTGTGGATCTTCTGTTTGATTAAAACCTTGATGTTTCATCCTGAGAATCTTCATCTGTTTAAACTCATGTTTGTTAATGTGTTCTCAGAGTTTACTCAGAAGGTTCAGGTTTCTGCTGTCTCCTGATTTAAATGGGGGCAGCTGTGGCTCAGAGGTAGAGCGAGTCGTCCACCAATTGAAAGATCAGCAGTTCGATCCTGGGCTCCTCCAGGCTACACGTCAAAGTATCCTTGAGCAAGATACTGAACCCCAAATTGCTCCCGATGGCTGTTCCATCTGTGTGTTAGTGTGTTAAAACTGAGTAGCAGGTGGCACCTTGGAGGAGGAAGCATGTCAAAAAAATGAAAACAATGGGGAGGAGCATGAAAGTTTAAATGGTTGTATTTTGTTTTAATTTACTGCAGATTTTTAAAGAAAACAGGACTTCCAAACTCACCTGCATGTTTTCTGTTTTTTACAGTTTCCTGTTTGCAATGACTGATTTTCTTTTGACAAGGTTTTTTTTTTTTTTTTTTTTAAACCTTGGTGGGTTTGAAATGTTTCCTTTAAAAATGGCCAGAATTACATTATTTATCACAGCTGGAAACTGTAAATTAAAAAAAGTAATAACAATTAAAAAGAAACCTTTAAAGAAAAATGTTTAAGGGAAACATGCCCTCCGCACCCAGTATTTTTTAGATTCCTCAAATTACTCCGTTTATCACAGCAAGAAACAAAATGTAAAAAAAAAAAAGACAAAAAAGTTTAAAGAAAACGTTTCTAAAGGAAACATGTCCTCTAGACCTGCTTTAAAAAAATCAGCAACATGAAACTATCACAGCCAGAAACTGTAAAAACAGAAATTACTTTTGGATTTTCAGATTTCTGACGGTCCTTGAACACATCACACGTGACGCACAAACATCTTAAAGTAGTGATATTTCATCAGAATCACTTTATCTCTCTTTAAATCTCTTCAAAAATAAAGTGTTTGCACGATAATAGTGAAAAACTGTCCCTGGGCCCCGGTGTGTCTGAGGCTGGGTGTAGTACCGTGGTGTCCCTGCAGGGGGCAGCAGCTCGGTCTGGTTTCTGTCCGTAGAAGAAGAGTCTGGAGGGGTTTTTGTGTTCGTGCAGAGGATGGTCGCGGTGCAGAGAATCTAGCTTTAATTAAATAACGTAATAATTAGTTAAAAAATTAAGTAAAGTTCCTGAACGGTTCAGAGCTCCGTTAAATCAACGCTGGAGCAGTCAGCTGACTGACCGCGGGACGCGTCACCAGCTCTGCGAGAGGACATGTATCGTGGTCGGCCTCCTCCGAGAGGAGGATACCCGCCGGCTTTCGAAGGCCGAGGTCCGAGGCCTTACCCGGCACCGTCCTACAGGGACGACAGGAGCCGGCCCAGGCCGCCCTACCACCCCGGCTTCCACCCGGACTCCTACCGCCGGTCCCCGCCGCGCCGGAGGTACCCTTCCCCCGCGTCAGGAAGTCACCGAGGCGGGGAGTACTGGGCCGGTGGTCCGCCGAGAGAAGTGAGTCTGCCGGGCTCTGAATGAGGTCCAGTTAATGTGAACAATTAATGGTCAAACTGGAGCCAGTTAATTTGACTGTGTCTTAATAATGTGTTCTAATTAAAGGCAGCCATCATGTTAGCAGTTTGTTGTTTAGCAGCTGTAAACCAAACTCCATTCAAAAAACAGCCGGTTTATCACAGCCGGGCTTTTCTGCTGTGTAACGTTATTAAATCAAAATATTAAAGCTCCTTATTAAATGTTCCTGACACAGCGTGTCAACTTCTGTTTTTACACATTTAATGTTTACTGCGTAATTACATTTAATTGTTTCGTAAGTTAATTCACTAAAACACACCGTGCTAATGCTAGCTAACGCTAACTAAGTAGCTAACGTCAGCTCACGGTGGAAACAGGTGGAAACAGTCGGTGTAACAGGTCAGGTCAGAGATTTTAAAGCCGCCGATCTGGAGAACATCGTGTAAATATTCATACGGTGAAACTAAAGTTGATGTCCTGGACGTTTTATAAAGTGTTAAGTTTTATATCTTAAATGACATGATTTATGAATGGAGTTCGTAATGTGTATGAATGAGATGATGTGTTTCCGGTTTCTGTCAACAGGAAACGTAAACAAAGTTTGTTTATCTCACGTCACACGGACACGTTTTTATTATTGATGATTATGAGAAGGTAAAAATGTGTCTCATGACATATTTCACTTTGACTCTATGGAAATCAGCCTGCAGAGATTTAACACCTATTAATACCTGTCAGAATCATTGATCAACAGGTGATCAGGTGTGGACTGCTTCTGTCTGTGGAAGATGTTTCTAAATGTGTCACATTCATCTGTGTGAGTTGCAGAGGTCTCCGTCACCTCGTGGACCTCTCGACCACAACCTGGTCATCACCGTCGGCAACGAGCTGATTGGACCATCTGGCTCTGCCCCCTCACGACATCATGACAGGTACTCTTGAAAAATTTAAATATTATTGGCTTATTAGAAATGTCAAATCAGTTAAAAAAACACCTTGTGGATTCCAATGTTTTCATGTTCTCATCAGTATTTTGATTATTGACAATTATTGATTATTATTTTACTTTGTCAGTGACGGATCTGGCGCTTCATTTTTGAGTCAATGCTAAAACACAAGAGGCTCAAACTCTGATTGTAAACTTGAGTGTTTCTGTACAGAGACTACCCTCCTCGACCCGAGTACGAGCGGGGCCGGAGCCGACCTCGCAGCCGCAGTCCGGAACGGAGCCGGGCCAAGAGCAGGGGCCGGAGCAAGAGTCGCAGTCCGGACCGGAGCAGAGCCGGGCCGGAGCAAGAGTCGCAGTCCGGACCGGAGCAGAGCCAAGAGTCGGGGCCGGAGCAAGAGTCGGGCGAGGAGCAAGAGCCGGCCCCGCAGCCAGAGTCGTAGTCCGGGCCGGAGCCGGGCCAAGAGCCGGGGACGGAGCCGGAGCAAGAGCCGCAGTCTGGACCGGAGTCGGGCAAAGAGCCGGGGCCGGAGCAAGAGTCGCCACCACAGCAGGTCTAGATCCAGATCCAGATCCAGAGGGCTGAGCTACGGCCGCATTAGGAGTGCACAGAGGAGTCGCAGCAGCAGTTCGAGCTCGAGCAGCGGAGAAGACAGCAACGACAAATTCGAGAAAGGGTTCAGAGAACTGGAGACGGCCCGACGCAGGAAGGAGCTTGAGGAGATGCTGAGTCTGCCGACAAAATCCATCCTGAAGAAACGCAACGACTCTGAGGACTCGCCATCACTTAGGGTAGGATGCCAACAACTTACCTGCTAACCTCCTACCCTCAAACTCCCTAACCCGCTACTACCTAACCCTTGAGCCCCCCTGACCCCTACCCCAAATCTCCTACCACCTAACCCTTGACTTCCCTAATCCCCTAACTTCTGCTCCTAATCCCCCACACTCCTACCCCCCTAACCTCCTATGCCTCGACCTCCCTGACTCCTACCCCTGTATTCCCAAGCTCCCTAACCCCCTACCCTCAGAGATGGTCTTTGGTGCTGAGGTGTCTCTCTGATCTGTCTCTCTGTGTTTCAGAGCTCAGACTCTCCCAGAGGTCTGGACGGCTCCAGCATGTCTCGGGTGGCCGACCAGCTGCTGCAGGCTGTTAAAGGCATGGAGCCTCACATGGTGGCGTCAATGCTGTCGGAGCTGCGGTCCGACCCACAGATGGCTCACCGCGCCGGCCTCGACGCTGAGATCAAAGAGATCCTCCACCTGCTGGGGGGACCGTCGGGGGCCAAGGCTCAGGAGAAGGTCGCTGATGACATCGACGATGAGGAGAGGTTCCTGTACGGAGACTCGGAGGAACCAAAACCTCAACCGGTGTCCGAGCCAGTCCGACTCCACGGGCTAGATCTGTACGGAGATGTGACAGAGGAGGCGCTGTACGGAGACTATCCTCCACAGAAACCTGTCATCTCTCAGATGTATGGCCTTCCACCAGGGGCCTCACCTCATATTCAGGTCCCTCCCACCATGGGGGAGATGGACATGAGGTACGCGAGCCAACCCTCCATCAGCCCAGACAGGAACATCACTGTGCAGGTGCCGAACCCCGCCATCCCTCCAGGGACAGAGCCACTGGAGGAGGGCGAGCGCCAGGCACTGGAGGAATACGAGAAAATCCAGGATTTGTTGAAGACCATTGGCCTGGACCTGGGCGTGACCGAGATCAGCAAGATGGCTGCCAGGACCAAAGAGCGTCTCCATGGAAACAAGCCACCTCCAAAGACGCCCACGCGCCGCAAGCGGTACTCCTCCGGCAGCTCAGATGACAGCAGGGGCCGCAGGAGGCGGAGCCACAGTGGCAGCTCCAGCAGCACCAGCAGCCGCAGTTGCAGCCGTGGGCGGGGGGGCAGCTGGAGCAGTGACGACGGCCGCAGGAAGAGCTCGGTGCCGTCCAAAGCTCACAAAGACTCCAGAGAGCTGAAGGCTGAGCCGCAAGCTGTCGCACTGCCGCCACAAACAGAGCCGCCACTACAAACCCCCAACCCTAAAATCCTGCCGCCTCACCCAGGGATGCCCATACCCTCGTACCCCCCCTCACAGGTCCACGGCCTGATGCCCCCCAACTTCCCCCCACCAGCGTATGGCCAGTACGGAAACTACCTTCCCTACATGCACCAGCAGTGGCCGCCCATGTACCCGCCCCCCAACATGGCCC
>NC_065524.1:41005701-41012612 GCF_006386435.1 Epinephelus moara | reverse complement strand
ATCTTTACAGTGTCTGTCAGGTTTGTGTTTCCCTCTTGCTACTAGCTGCTCACTAATTCCTGCTATCAGCTGTTTCCTGTTTATCCACCGCCAGTGGGTTGCACGTGCGGCGTCATCAACAGCTCCTCCCACAAGTCTTCAACAGCCACTCCCGTTGCAGAAGGCCGCCTCGTTCTGTTTAAACTAAAATGGTTCCTCCAATATGTCTACTCTACGAGACGGAAAATTGGGCACCTCGGATCAACTCGCCAATCCGGCTCTGTGTGTCTAAACGCTCGCAGCTTGCCGGCAAAACGGCCCAACATTCGCTGAAAATCTGGCAGTGTAAAAGGAGCTTGAAGAAGGTGGTGTTTGTAGAAGACGGAAGTTTGACGGAGCTCCTGGATGTTTGTTTTCATGCTGTTGGATTACTGAATGTAACTCCTGCTTGTTGTTGTTTGTTTGTTTGTTTGTTAGTTGTTGTGTCGTCAGGCGTGGTGAAGAGTTCTGTTCAGGATGGTGAGGGGGAAACGAAGGGAAACGTCAGCAGTCATGAGAAGAGAGTGTCTGAGGAACAGAACAACGAGAGCCAGAAACAGAAGGTGTCCCCTTCCTTACGTCATTGTGTTGGTCGTGTCATGTGACTGCAGGTGAACCAGGTGCACCAGGTGAGCTGATCCTGACTGTGCGCTGATGTTTTTGTGTCAAGGTTTTGGAGGAGAGGGAGAAGCTGAAGCAGGAGCGAGACATCAGGATGAAGAAGAAGGAATATCTGATGAAGGAGCTGGAGAGACTCAGGAAGCAGCAGGGTGAGGTCACACACATGGACGCCATCTCACACGGCATGACGGCGTTTGTTTACATCATTATTTTTTACAGCGTTTTCAGATTGACAAACAGAAGTCTAGAACAGAAACATTTTCCAGTGCCTGGTCCGACTCGACTCGACTCACCCATCGCACCAGCTCCTTTTCTCGATCATCTGTTTACCACTGTGGATCATACCCCTCAATGTAGGTGGGATTCTCAGCTGATCGCCATGGCGACACTGCATAAAACTGCTGTGACATCGTCTTTAACACGACTCTAGAAGATCTGCATCTCGTCATCTGTACAGCACAGTGTGAGTGTACTGTGTAGTCTACGTAGTATTCAGCACACGCTCCGTAGTGTTTGGCGTAGTGTACATACTTTTCGGGATAGTTTTGGTGTAACATTTGGCATAATGTACATGTAGTGTTCAGGGTAGCATACTTTGTATTCGGCTTAGTGTACGTACTGTTTGGTGTAGTGTAGACCGTTATCAGCGCAGTGTAGGTAGAATATTGGCGTAGTGTACATCGTGTTTGGCATAGTGTACATAGTAGTGTATGACATAGTGCTCGCTGTAGTGTCCAGCATAGTGTGTTTAGTGTTTGGTGTAGTGTACATACTTTCTGGTGTTCTGTTAGGTGTAATGTGGGCAGTGCTCCACAGAGTATATGGATAGCATACGTTGTGTTCCGTGTAGTGCACGTCATGTTAAACATAGTGTTCAGTATAGAGCTAGGCGTTTATACAGCGTAGGCTAGTGTTTGGCGTAGTTTGGCAGCATAGTGTATGGCATAGTGTTCGCCGTATTATACAGTGTAGGTTAGTATTAACCGTAGTGTACTGCGTAGTGCACAGCATGTTGTGCGGCATGTTTAGCGAAGTGTACACCGTGTTTGGCATAGTGTACGATGTTGTGTACGTAGTACGAAGCAGCTCAGCTCACTTGGAACCTTGACCGAAGTGGAACAATAAAAAGTCCCAGGTAGTTTCCAGAAGTTTTGCTGATTGAAAACTGGATCAGAGCGAGTGGAGCTGAGTAGAGTCGTGTCGTACCGACAGTGGAACTGACACTTTACTGGCTCACGTTAGAGTTCCTGAATGTGATGATGTCATCACATGTCTCTCACATGTAGACAAAGGCGTGTTCCCATGGAGCGTACGTGAACGTTCACAAATGTTTGTTTGTATGTTTGCTTCACGTTTGTCGTGTCTTCCAGGCGAGCTCCTGAGGAAGAAGCGGCGTGAGAAGGGTGGCCACAAAGACCCTCTGTTGCAGGAGATCAGCCGCCTGCAGGAGGAGGTCATGGCTCAGATTTCTAACCTGCGTAAAGAGCATGAGGCTGCCGAGAAGAAACGCAACGAGATCGAGAAGGTCGCGCACATACTTGGCCTCGTCCCGTCCGACCGGCCCCGCAGGACAGCTAAACTGGTTGAGGACCAGGAGGACGAACCACCGCCGCCGCTTCCGCCTCTGCCAGAGAAGAAGAAACGCGAGGCGGACTGGAGTCCTGAGGGACGGCATGCGGCCAGCAGCTCCACAATAAAGGTACAGACACCTGCAGAGGAGGTAAAACAGGAAGTAGGACTGGACCATAGCTAGGGCTCGTTACGGTCAGACTGTGTTTATTTAGTTCAGATAAACAGTTTATCTTCTTAAACGATAATGATGAGTACCTTATTTTAATTTAATAATTTATGATTAAAACTGGAATCAGAAGCTAAATATTAAAGTATTGCTCAGTTATTGATCCTCAATCAGCATAATGAAGCTTATATGTGTTCACAGATAGTCAGTTTGTATCACCTGCTTTTATTTGATTGTATTTTACTTGTTGTTTCTTCCGTCGTTGTTGCCGTCGTCTTCCTGTCTGACAGGAAGGGGTGCATTTTTAAGAGTTGAACAGTGTGTGATTTAAAATATTGTCGACCTGCCAGGTCAGAAAGAAAACAATCAGTATCAGGTAATAACGTGAGAAGTTTCTTGTTCTAAAAAGATATGTTCATATTTTTACAAGATTTTTTCATGTTACTTCCTGAGAAGTACTGATCAGTATTTTTGGCCTCAGTGAGCTTCCGTAGCTCTCAGGTAATGACAGAGTTTCAGATAAAGGCAGCAGTGATGTAATTACCTGAACTGTTTCAGCATCATGAACATTTTTCACATAAAAAGCCCATCAGGAAAAGGGTCACACCCTTTGAGCCACCTAAGGCTTTTAATGTGGAAGGTCTGTGCAGGAAGTTGAGTTTTCTAAACGGAAGCTTAAAAATGATGAAGTAGAGTCAGGCCTTTATGAGAAGTTTTCTTGTACATGTGTGTTTGTCCTTCCTCGTCAGCAGGCCCAAACTGAATCTGTGGAGTTTTAAATAGTTTTCAGCAAAATGAAAAACTGGTAATTTGATCGACAATATTGATTTATCACATCAGGTGGTCTTGAACCAAAATAACTTAACACAGTAAAATCTAAAGTCCAGAGTAGAGAAAAGTGTCAGCGGTATGAACTGACCTTTCTGAGCTCGACTCGAGCCGGCTGATGATGTCAAACGTCACCCGTTTCTACAACCCAGTCTCACTCTGACATTGTCAAATACCGGCGCTTGGTCAATGACCTCTGGCGTCAGATACCAAAGAAAACAGGTGTTCATTCACGTCGGCATGATACACAACCGGTCACCGTTACTGTTTAAGGGCATCCAGCAGCCTCAAGGGGAAATGTGGCATGTCTACAAAAAAAGCTAAGACAGTCGGAAGGCAGTAAGGAAGTCTGAGTAGGGCGGGTGGGAGTGGTGGTGCCACCAAGAATTAAAAAAGGCGTCCAACCCGGTACCAGCAAGGTGCACATAATAAAGTGGCCATTGAGGGTTCTGTGGGGCAGATTCGGTATGGGCCTGCTCATCACACCTGAGCTCAGACCAACAGGTGCTTCTATCTGTAAAGAGTTTAGATATAATAAACGTGACAAGGTCGTCTCATGGTGATCGTAGAAAGTTCAGTCTTGAGTTTATGCCAACAGAAACATCATAAAATACGAACCGTGTCATCGCAGGACAAATCTGTTAAACCTAAGTTTCGTTGTCGTCACTGATCTTAAACTTTAAAGCGAGTTAGACGTTCCGATCGATATAAAAGGGACTGTTGGATTCTGGTGTTGTGGAACATCTCGGAGGCTGGAGCTCCGTGAAGGTAAGAAACTTTTCCTTTTCACATTTTGTGGAGTCGAGTTTTAATGAAAGAATGTTTGACTGAATGCTGACTGTGTCCGCTGTTACTCACCATGTTGACTGTCCTCCATCTTTGTTTCTTAGCAGAGCCCAGTGATGCTGTCGTCGTCATCTTCCAGGGCGTCCCCGGACAAGCAGCCTGTCGCCACCCTGGCTCCACCTCTGACCCCGCCTCCGCAACCGTTTGAATACTATGACGCTGGAAACCACTGGTGCAAAAACTGTAACATCACCTCTGGTTCCATGTTTGATTTTTTCACGCACTTGCACAGCAAAACGCACCGAAAGGTTTGTTCTTGTTTTTTACTTTATTTTTACGCAACATGTTTGTCCAGGTACACGACGGTTCAAAAGTCTGTAATCAGCTCTTCTTCTTCTGTGGTAACAGAGATAAAAACTCAGATGGCAGATGTTTTATTGACGTGCTCATGTTCTGATCCTCCGACTGCTGATACCTTCTGTTCGCACTCAGCTTCTACTCACAGCGGTCTGTGTCACTTCCTGTTGAACCATCAGACAACATTAAACAAACTAAATAACATCTGACGACTTTCTACAACCTGAACGCATCAGAGACCGTTCAGTCCTCCAACCTCCTGGATTTGCTGCACCTGATACTGTGCTTCATGAAAGCACAGAAGGTGTAAAAACAAGAGCCATTTTGTACCGCTACACGTGTTTCTAGTCGGACTATGTTTACGAACACAAGAGTTCAGCGAGCCACCGAAGGACCGCCCTGCAGATTTACTATTGGTTCTGCAACGTAGGGAGTTTTTTTAAACTCTGAAATTGTATCCGCCCATCTAAACACAAAATCAGGGAGAAAGTCATCAGTCTTTAGTTAAGCAAAGCGTCTAAAGACTGACTTGTGAGTCTATATGAGAACAGAGTTTTTTATGCCTCTGCACCAGCGATAGTTGTAGCTAGAGGCATTTTGTTTCCGGGTCATTGGTCCATCTGTCCATCCTATTTTCAAGAACACCTCTGGGGAATTTCCTCAGATTTGGCACAAGCGCCCACTTGGATCAAGTAAGAACTGATCGCTCATGTGACTGGTGGGCGGAGTCATACAACCTTGAGGCGGTTGTATTTATTTTTTGACACGTATCAGGTCATGCTGATCCCACAACGAGGAGACATTAGAAGGACAAACCAAAGACAAGCTTTGGTCTCAGGAGGACAGAGGACAGCAGATTATAAACTTTTCTACAGTCGTGTATGACAGATTTACGAGAGAATATCTTGATGTCGGAGTGGTGTTCATACCTGGACATTTAATCCTGTCTTTGTCCTCACAGACTCTGGACCCGTACGACCGACCCTGGGCGTCCACTCCCACCAAGATCAGCAAGAACCTGTCGTCAGAGGAGAAGCTGACCAAACCCGCCAAAGGTACTCGCACTGCTCATCCATCACTTCCTTTAACGTCCTCAGCACACTGCCTGTTATCCCATGATGCTGCTGTATGAGCCGCTGAATTTTGTTAGCCGTCTTCTGCTTCCAGGTGGACTCACAGCAGATCTCTGCTGCTGGTTCTGTGTGTCTTAATGAAAACAGTGCTAACGAAGTGACACAGACTCTGACGGACCCACCGAGGAGACTCCCCTCCTCGTCTCTGACATCAATCCATTTGTCTTTCATGTCTCATCCTCACGTAGAGGCTGTAAACTTAAGGCACCGCAGTAACCTGTGGAAACATCTGTCCTTCTTTGACCTGTCGTCCATCGGTTACTGACGTGAAGCCACGTCTCTGATCTGACCACCATCTTTTCTTTATAAACCTTTGTCACCTCTCTGACACTCTCCCATCCTCACAGGTTCTGAAAATGGAGACGTCCTCAGGTAAACATGATTGACAGTTTATTTATCACCGCCCGTGTGTTTAAAATGTGTTGGCGTGTGTTTTGCTGCAGGTTCAGAGTTCCTGCTGCCCGTCAGAGGATTCTTCTGCCTGCTGTGTAAAGAGTTTTACGGAGATGCCATCTGTGCAGAAGAACACGTCACCACTCACGCTCACAACGAGAAGTACAAGGTATTTAACTGACGGAGAATCGATACACTGTTTCCACCATCCTCTGCCTGATTGGCTTTGGGCTGCTGCAATAACTCGGGACACAAGTTCAGGTTGTTTCAGAGTCTCTACGTATATGTTCAGTTTCAGACCACGTTTGATACAGGTGTCCCAGCCTGTCACAGGTCCTACCCAGCGTCACGTTCTAAAGGTCGTAGCTGTTTGTTCGTTTTGTTTCTGCTTTAAGTTTTTCTGGTCTTGATGGTGTCTCCCTTCTGAATGACATTTAGCTCACTGTACAAATTTGCATTATTCAATTTAAGTTAGAAATTCCAGTGACTGACAAATCCTTTTGATGCAAATACATCTGAATCGTTGCTGTGCAACTTAAAGGGATAGTGCACCCAAAAATGAAAATTCAGCCATTATCTACTCACCCATATGCCGAGGGAGGCTCTGGTGAAGTTTTAGAGTCCTCACATCCCTTGCGGAAATCGGCGGGCGGAGTGGCTAGCACACCTAATGGTAGACGGCGCCCCAGACTAACGTCCAAGAACACAAAATTGAATCCACAAAGTATCTCCATACTGCTCATCCGTAGTGATCCAAGTGTGCTGAAGCCCCGACAGAAAAAGATGTTTGGAAAAACGTCATATGAACTCTGTTTTTAGCTTCATTGTAGCCTGTAGCTCTGACTGCTTCTCGGTGCTCCGCGCTCACGTGTGTGCGCCTGCGCGAGACCAGCAAAAGCATGAGCTTTGCTTACCCATGTTAACATCACGTGACACGTGCACCGCAGGGAGAGACAACAGTAACCACAGAGCTAAAAGATAATTTGCACTACGGTCTTTTAGCAAAGGACAGCCCAACATGTCTGAAGACTTTGAAA
>NC_065524.1:40995868-41003561 GCF_006386435.1 Epinephelus moara | reverse complement strand
ATATTTCCTCTGCTCATATTTCAGCCAGGATAAATCACACACAGTGTGTGGAGGCTTTATTGTCTTCATGATTTATTGTTTCTTATCTGTGAAATTAAAGTAAATCAAAGCTTTGTTTCCACTGAGGGAAATGGTTTCAGCTTACAGAGACAGACAGGAGGTCTGTGTCACCATGACGGAGGTGCACTTCAGGCTACGCCGTAGCCTGCGGCATAGCCTGCGGCATAGCCTGCGGCATAGCCTGCGGCGTCGATCCAACACAGAAGTATAAATTCGGCAACCCCAACTGGATGTCAGATCATTTGCATTGTTCCAGGCTCTGGTTTAGGTTTTAGGATTTCTGTCAATGTGAATGTCGTTCATTTGCTGTTTTTTCGGCAGGTGAAATGTTTTTCTGACTCTCTTGTCTTTGTGTTTTATTGCCCTCTCACCAGAAACAAATGTACGAGAACCCGTTGTACGAACAGAGGAGGAACCTGGACCGCCAGGCCGGACTGGCCTCTGAGAACAGCGGGAAGAAACGCAAACATGAGGACGAAGACAATGGCAAGAAGGACAAGGAGGAAAAGTCCAAACACAAGAAGGAGAAGAAGGAGAAGAAGAAGGAAGAGGACAATGCTACTCACAAGGGGGAGAAAGTTAAGGAGGAAGAGGAGGAGGAGGAGAAGCCGAAGTCGGGCAAGAAAGAGGAGGATTTTAAGAATGCCAAAAACCTGGAAGAGGAGAGGCCTTCGTATAGCAAGAAAGACGAAGATGAAAAGTACAAATCCAGCAAGAAGGAGGATAAATACCGCCACAGCCGAGAGGAAGAGGAGCGGAGTAAATACAGCAGAAGGGACGAAGATGACCGGTACAAGTACAGCAGAGAAGAAGAATACCGGCACCGCTATCGAAGGGATGATGATGATGACCGGTATGATGACCGTCCCAAATTCGGGCCGAGAGAGTATAGACCCAAATATGACAAAGACCGAGACGAAGGGAAACTGAAGCATGAAAAGGAATCTTCGAAAAAGGTTCCTCCAGGAAAACCGGCAGGGAAACCAGAGATCACCACACCTGAACCTCCGCCAAAGCCCTATGAACTGCCCAAAATCCTGTGTGGACCAAGTCCAGCTATGAGGGCAAAGCTCCGCAAGCAAAGCCTGGAAACCGGCAAACCAGCACCCGCAACCATGACCCCGACTTTTGGAAAGTTCACATGGAAGAAACGGGAGAATGTTCTGGCGAAGGAGGCGGAGAAAGTTGCAGCAGAGTTCATCAAGGAAGACGAAGCAGCTGCAAAGCAGAACCCGATCTCAGTGGAGGATTCCTTTGCAAAATCTATGGCTGTTGCAAAGGAGATCGCCCAGAAACTGGGGGGCCAACAAAATATGCCTCCTCCCTGGGTGTCCAACAGCGCCAACCGCGGAAGGATCCGGCCCAACCTTCCTGCACCCGCAGGAAGGGGAAACCGAAGAACGGCCATGATGGGTAGACCGGCACCACTAAATACTTTCCTCTCTATTAGACCCCAAAACCTTGGTTTACAGGGGCAGTTTCAAAAAGAACCATTGTTCTCTGATGGTCTTATGAGGGCTATGAATGCTCAGAACGCACTGCTCGAAGGTAAATCTCAGCCCCCAGCTGCTACACCTGAGACAGTCAAGGCTACGCCTGCACCGACACCTGCACCGGCACCAGTACCGGCGCCTGCACCGGCACCAGTACCAGTGCAGGCACCGGTGCCTGCACCTGTGCCAGTACCAGTGCATGCGCCGATGCCTGCACCTGCACCGGGAATGTCAAGACCTCCACCATTTGATGCTAAACATCCGCCGCCAATGTCAAGACCTTCACCATTTGATGCTAAACATCCGCCGCCAATGTCAAGACCCCCGCCATTCAAGGCTAAACCTGCACCACCAGTTTGTAACCCTGCACCACCAGTTTGTAACCCTGCGCCACCAGTTTATAACCCTGCACCACCAGTTTCTAAACCTGCCCCAATGGAAGTAAAGCTGGCACAACCTGTGGTGACGTCAGCACCATCTCAAACTATCCCTGCACAATCGGTTGCTAAACCAACACAACCAACACTGATAAAGATAGTGTCTGACGTGGCAGCTCCTGGCGTCCCCGAGAACGAGCAAACTCGTACAGTGTTTGTCAAACCTCCACCTCTCAAGAGCATGGCTGACGTAGCTCAGAAGTCTGAGAAACTTAAGAGTAACCTGGCTGCAGCCAAAGCCCAGGACTTATTTGACATCTTCTACAGCAGTGTTGGCCAATCAGGCCCGTCCTCCATCACCAAACCAGTCACAGATGTCAGAGCTGACGAGAGCAGCACCAATAAAAGTCAACTTTCTGCCCTGCAAGCACCAAAACCACAACCTCAGAGTAAACCTGTTACCCAGTCCCAACCTCCATCTGTGGTCTGTAAATCTCCGCAACCAGACTCATCAGGTGCCCAAACCCAACCAGACTCACCAGGTCCAAAAACCCAACCAGACTCACCAGGTCCCAAAACCCAGGTAGACTCACAAAGTCCGGAATCCCGCCAAGAATCGGACATTCAGATCGCATCTGTTTGGTCCTTACAGCCCACCCCAGCCACAACACCTGAGGTGGCTCCATCTGAAACACAAAAAACCCAGCCACAACTTAATCCACCAGCCCAGTCTGAGGCTCAGAGTGTACCCCAAAACCAGTCCTCGACTCCTGAATCTGGGTCTCAAATCACCCCACAAA
Organism: Epinephelus moara; assembly: GCF_006386435.1. Lineage (NCBI taxonomy): Eukaryota > Metazoa > Chordata > Actinopteri > Perciformes > Serranidae > Epinephelus > Epinephelus moara. The sequence goes on along the minus strand of NC_065524.1, from coordinate 41,000,831 downwards.
CCAAGCCTGCTAACCTGGAGCCAACACCTCAGACTCAGTTCCAGCCTAAACCAGCCACTCATATCCAAACAAATCCCCAACCAGACCAGGACAATCAGCCCCAGTCCCATCTAGAGACCCATTCTAGCACTGCTCCAGAACCTGAACCCAAGCCAAGCCCCAAAACTAGAGGCAAGAGAACCCCTCCTGCCCCCCGCCCTGTCCGACAAACCAGATCCCAAACCAGATACCAGACCCGGCAGCAGCAGCAGAGCCAGTCCGAGCCAGAGCCAGAGCCAGAGCCAGAGCCTGAGCTACCTTCGGGAGATTCTGACTCTGTAACTTCAGATCCAAAGGGGCTGGACACGTCAAATCCTGGCTCCAGGTCAGAGCCGGAGGAGGGGGCACCCAGAGAGGAGGACTCTAAGAAGGAGGTCACCCCTGAAACCCTGGGCCTCCCCTCAGACATGACTTCCCTGAACTTTGATTATGATTTTAACTTTGAGTAGGAGCTGACCGGACTGTTTCTGTAGAACCACTTGTACATCCAGGAGGTCTTTCATCAATAATTTTCTGGACTTGAAGGTAGCTGGAAGAGGTGGGGAAGACACTGATGGACTTTAAACACTGACCTTCATCTGTCTGATGTTTAGTGATACCCTGTTGTTGTCTGTCTTTTCTAGAGCCTAATGCTTCAGATGGATTTCACTTTAAGTCCGGTGAGTCCAGAACAGACGTGAGTCCTGGATGTGAATAAGCACCTAGAAGGATAGTGAAGGATTGACCTGCCCACTTGCTCAATGATATGCTGGTACTTGTTGAATTCGATGTTTGGATTGGTCAGGTTTAGGTAAGAGGCATTAAGATTTGTCAGGGTAAGACTGTCACAAGCAGAGTAAGGTGGGCCATTCTTTCGCTTTCCCAGGAAATACAAATTCACATCCAGGTCATCTGTAGACCTGAAACGTAAACATCACCAAAGGGACAAAAAAACAACAATCAATGTCAGAATAATTTGTACAAAGTATTTCCTTTGGGTTACGGGATACTTTCTGTGGTCAGAAGGTTCGGATCTGTTGTTCGTGGTCGTCAGACCCAATCTCAGGTCCATTCAAGGTTCAAGGGGTTATTCAAAGGTTCTGAGAGACGATTGACATGACAAGAAATCTGAAAAATACAATTTGTGAATTACAGAATATTTCTTCATCAGGCATCTACGATTACAAAAATAAGCACTTTCTGTTTGCTACCTATGGAAATGTGGAGCCAGTGACTAGTTTTAAAGGATTACAGGTGGAAACATTCACACGTTTGTCAAACTGATATCCACCGTCTCACCTGACTCTGAATTCAGTGTGACACTGTTCCTTTAAAGGTCTTTGTCACATGACCACAGGTTTAAACGTCGAACACATCACCTGTTGTTGTTTTTTTCTTGTTTGATATTCAAGTTTATTTTTTCCTTTTTTAAATGACGAAAGAAGAGTCGGACCAAAATCAGCTCAGCGAGTCGACGTGTTGACGCTCTGATCCGAGGTCAGTGTTTGGGTGTCGGAAAGAAACCAACTGCTCATCTTGTAAAATCTGTTACTCCATGTAGAGTTTTAATAAAAGTTAGTGGAGAAACGACAGCGCCTCCATGTGTCCTGATTATTATACAAACCTGTCCTCCTGTAACTGCGTACTTTTACTCAAGTACTCTACAAATCTGAGGTACTTTTACTGTACTCAAGTATTTCCAGGTTCTGCTTTGTCTTCCTCTGTCTCAGAGCTACATACTTTATGTCACAATAAATATGTGGGCAAAATTGTCCCTAACCCTGATTGACTGGTCATGGAAAACCTGAAAAAGTCATGGAATTTCACAGTCACATTTTCAAGTCTGGAAATGTCATGGAATAAGTATAAGTCATTGAAAGTTTTGAATAGTCATGTAATAAGTAAAAGTCCTTGAATTTTTTTTGAAAAGTCATGGAATTAGAGAAAAAAAAAGTAATTGAAAGTTTGGAAAAGTCATGGAATAAGTAAAAAGTCATGGAATCAATAGGAAGTCATTGAAAGCAAGGAAAAGGCATGGAATTAGTTAAGTCATTGAAATGGTAAAGTCATGGAATCAACAAAAAGTCATTGGAAGTTTTGGAAAAGTCATGGAATTTGTAAACATTGAAAGTTTTGGAAAAGTAATGGAATCAATAAAAAGTCCCTCAAGCTTTGGAAAGTCATGGAATCAATAAAAAGTCATTGAAAGTTTTGGAAAAGTCATGGAATTTGTAAACATTGAAAGTTTTGGAAAAGTCATGGAATCAATCAAAAGTCCTTGAAGCTTTGGAAAGTCATGGAATCAATTAAAATTCATTGAATGTTTTGGAAAAGTCGTGGATAAGTAAAAATCATTGAAAGTTGGAAAGTCATTGAATTAATAAAAAGTAATTAAAAGTTTTGGATAAGTCATGTATTAAGTAAAAGTCCTTAGAAGTTTTTGAAAGTTATGGAATCAATCAAAAGTCCTTGAAGTTTTGCAAAATCGTGGAATCAACAAAAAGTCAGTGAAAGTTCTGGAAAAGTCATGGAATCAATGAAAAGTCATTGAAAGTGGAAAAGTCATGGATAAGTAAAAATCATTGAAAGTTGGAAAGTCATGAAATTAGTAAAATCAGTGAAAGTTTTGGAAAAGTCATGGAATTAGTCCAAATCATTGAAAGTTTAGAAAAGTCAGGGAATTAATCCAAATCATTGAAAGTTTAGAAAAGTCATGGAATTTGAAAAAGTCATTGAATGTTTAGGAAAGTCATGGAGTAAGTAAAAGTCCTTCAAAGTTTTGGAAAAGTCATTGGATTAACAAAAATCATTGAAAGTTTAGAAAAGTCATGGAATTAGTAAAGTCATTGAAAGTTTTGGTAAAATCATGGAACAAGTAAAAGTTCTGGAAAGTCATGGAATCAAAAGTCATTGAAGGATTGGAAAAGTCATGGAATTAGTAAAAAGTCATTGAAAGTTTTGAAAAGTCATTCATTGGTAAAAGTCCTTCAAAGTTTTGGAAAAGTCATGGGATTAACAAAAATCATTGAAAGTTTTGGAAAAGTCCTTGGTTTTTTCAATAATTCTTGAAAGTTTTGGAAAAGCCATCAACTGATAATTGTCCGTGTCCTGTAACATAACGGATTTATTTCCTGAAGCTGTCTGCGTGGTGTAGCTCTGATGTTCATTGGCATGACGTTCATTTATCATCAGGTACGCGTCCCACCTCTTCCTGTCATCCAGCCTCTTCCTGTCATCCAGCCTCTTCCTGTCCGTCAGCTGTTGTCCCGCCTCTTCCTGTCTGTCAGCTGACTGAAATCATGTTTGAACAGAGTTTGAACCTGATGTTTGAAAAATGCTGCTCAGGTGGGACAAGGTAAAACGTATTTATTTTATTGGTCCTTGAAAAATCTTGGAAAAGTCCTGAAATCCAGGAAAATGTGTTTGTTTTTCTTCAGTTTGGGGTTTTTGTAAAGTTTAAAATCAAATTCAGAGAGTCGTTAAATAAAGCCGTTACACTGCCTTCAGCTGAATGATCCTGTTTAACTTCAGCTACTGTTACTGTACTTTTTTTTACAGTGTGGCACTGTTACTGCAGTGGATTACTTTTTACAGTGTGGCACTGTTACTGCAGTGGAGTATTTTTTTTATTTTTTTATTTTACAGTGTGGCACTGTTACTGCAGCGGTGTATTTTTTTTTTTATTTTTTTTTTTTACAGTGTGGCACTGTTACTGCAGTGGAGTATTTATTTATTTTTTTTATTTTACAGTGTGGCACTGTTACTGCAGCGGTGTATTTTTTTTATTTTTTATTTTACAGTGTGGCACTGTTACTGCAGTGGAGTATTTATTTATTTTTTTTATTTTACAGTGTGGCACTGTTACTGCAGCGGTGTATTTTTTTTATTTATTTTTTTTATTTTACAGTGGCACTGTTACTGCAGTGGAGTATTTTTTTTACAGTGTAGTATATTCTTTGTATTTGTTCTATAGATATTTCTATAAATATTTATCTTATTCTTACAGATGGGTATATTGAATGTTTTAGTATTTTTTAAAGTTTTTTAAATATTTTTCTGATTGTATCATATTATTGAATTATTTTAGTATTTCTATTTGATTATACTTTAAATATATATTCTTAACATTGTATATTCTGTTTATATTTTAAAGATATTCTTACAAAAGCATATATTTAATATTTTAGTATTTTTTAGTATTCATTTTTTTTTATATTTTATTGTATTATAGTATATTCTTTATATTTTATCTTCTGTAGATATTCTATAAATGTTTATCTTAGTCTTTCAGGTGGATTTATTTAATATTTTAGTATATTTATAGTGTTTTATAGTATGTTTTTATTGTATATTACCTAAAGATAAATATTTTATTCTTGCAGAATAGTTTGTTTATCTGTGTTTTTACCAATGAGTGTATAAAATGTGAGAGATCAATAAAGTTGGGTTGAACTGAATGATTGTGTGCTGTGATGTTTCTGACATGAAATAAAAACAATAATAATAAAATAATGATGATGTGTGATTAAAGTCAGCCTGCAGGAAACTCCTCAGAAAACCTCAACAGAACTGAACTTCATACTGAACACACAGAAACACGTTGTAATGACCCTTTAACCTGTGACTGTTTGAGATGTAGGACGGCACGGTGGTGTGGTGGTTAGCACTGTCGCCTCACAGCAAGAGGGTTCCTGGTTCGATCCCAGGTGCTCTGACATGTTCTCCCTGTGTCAGCGTGGGTTTCCTCCAGGTGCTCTGACATGTTCTCCCTGTGTCAGCGTGGGTTTCCTCCAGGTGCTCCGACATGTTCTCCCCGTGTCAGCGTGGGTTTCCTCCAGGTGCTCCGACATGTTCTCCCCGTGTCAGCGTGGGTTTCCTCCAGGTGCTCCGACATGTTCTCCCCGTGTCAGCGTGGGTTTCCTCCAGGTGCTCTGACATGTTCTCC
>NC_065524.1:40992402-40995191 GCF_006386435.1 Epinephelus moara | reverse complement strand
GTAACAGGTGTACTTGTACTGCAGTAACAGATGTACTTGTACCGCAGTTACAGATATACTTGTACTGCAGTAACACGTGTACTTGTACTGCAGTAACAGATGTACTTGTACTGCAGTAACAGATATACTTGTACTGCAGTAACAGATATGCTTGTACTGCAGTAACAGATATACTTGTACTGCAGTAACAGATATACTTGTACCGCAGTAATAGGTGTACTTGTACTGCAGTAACAGGTGTACTTGTACTGCAGTAACAGGTGTACTTGTACTGCAGTAACAGATATACTTGTACTGCAGTAACAGATATACTTGTACCACAGTAATAATAGTACTTGTACTGCAGTAACAGGTGTACTTGTACTGTAGTAACAGATATACTTGTGCTGCAGTAACAGATATACTTGTGCTGCAGAAACAGGTGTACTTGTACTGCAGTAACAGGTGTACTTGTACTGTAGTAACAGGTGTACTTGTACTGCAGTAACAGATATACTTGTGCTGCAGTAACAGGTGTACTTGTACTGCAGTAACAGGTGTACTTGTATTGCAGTAACAGGTGTACTTGTACAGCAATACAGATGTACCACAGTAACGGCTGTACTTGTACCGCCATGACAGAGGTACTGCAGTAACAGATATACTTATACCACTGTAATAGGTGTACTTGTACTGCAGTAACAGATGTGCTTGTACTGTAGTAATAGATGTACTTGTACCACAGTAACAGATATACTTGTACCACAGTAATAGGTGTACTTGTACCGCAGTAACAGGTGTACTTGTATTGCAGTAACAGGTGTACTTGTACTGCAGTAACAGATATACTTGTACTGCAGTAACAGATATACTTGTACTGCAGTAACACGTGTACTTGTACTGCAGTAACAGATATACTTGTACTGCAGAAACAGATGTACTTGTACTGCAGTAACAGATATACTTGTACTGCAGTAACAGGTGTACTTGTACTGCAGAAACAGGTGTACTTGTACTGCAGTAACAGATATACTTCTGCTGCAGTAACAGGTGTACTTGTACTGCAGTAACAGATGTACTTGTACCGCAGTTACAGATATACTTGTACTGCAGTAACACGTGTACTTGTACTGCAGTAACAGATATACTTGTACTGCAGAAACAGGTGTACTTGTACCGCAGTAACAGATATACTTGTACTGCAGAAACAGGTGTACTTGTACTGCAGTAACACGTGTACTTGTACTGCAGTAACAGATATACTTGTACTGCAGTAACAGATGTACTTGTACCGCAGTAACAGATATACTTGTACTGCAGTAACACGTGTACTTGTACTGCAGTAACAGATATACTTGTACTGCAGAAACAGGTGTACTTGTACTGCAGTAACAGATATACTTCTGCTGCAGTAACAGGTGTACTGGTGCTGCAGTAACAGATGTACTTGTACCGCAGTTACAGATATACTTGTACAGGTGTACTTGTATTGCAGTAACAGGTGTACTTGTATTGCAGTAACAGGTGTACTTGTGCTGCAGTAACAGGTGTACTTGTATTGCAGTAACAGGTGTACTTGTATTGCAGTAACAGGTGTACTTGTATTGCAGTAACAGATGTACTTGTATTGCAGTAACAGGTGTACTTGTGCTGCAGTAACAGGTGTACTTGTACTGCAGTAACAGATATACTTGTACAGGTGTACTTGTATTGCAGTAACAGGTGTACTTGTGCTGCAGTAACAGGTGTACTTGTACCGCAGTTACAGATATACTTGTACAGGTGTACTTGTATTGCAGTAACAGGTGTACTTGTATTGCAGTAACAGGTGTACTTGTACTGCAGTAACAGGTATACTTGTACTGCAGTAACAGGTGTACTTGTACTCCAGCTGTGGCTGAAGGTGTGTTTTGTTGCTGGGGAAGACTCCGGTCCTGCCTCACCTCCCTTCAGCCTCACCCTCATCACTAAAACCACAGCCAGCCAATCAGAAAAATCCGTCCACGCGTTGCTAGGCAGGATGCGCGCGTCAGCAGCCAATCGGATTGGGCGGGCCGGGAGCGGGCGCAGCGAGCTGAGACAGACCGAGTGACAGCGCCTGAGTCCCGGGGAAGAAGCTCACGGAGCCTCCGTGAAAAAACGTGCCTGCAGCACAGTCAAGATGCCGAACAAAACCAAGAAGGAGAAGGTGAGCTGGCGGCGTCTTCACCGCCACATCAGTCATTTAAGTATCAAACATGGCGGCTTTGAAGCAGCTGATGAAGACTTTGTATTTGATCGAGTAGCGCTAGCTAACATAGCAACCTGCTAAGGCCCAGCTAGCAGAGGACGGCTAAGCTAACCGCTAGCTGCGGAGTTTGTAGCGGCGGTATAAATGTGTGTGTCAGCCGGTGACACACAGAAGTCGTGTTAAAGGACACATTACCGGCGGTGTCCCGGTGTTACAGCGGTAAACCGAGGTGTTAGCCGGCAGGTAGCGTCCTCGCTAACTAGCTAACGTTAGCTGCAGAGATGGAGGGGCTGCTGCAGCTGGAGCTCCGGGGAGGAACCGCTGCCTCCTCACCGTAAATTATTCATCCAGGAGAAAACAGGCAGATGAAAGTGTGACTCATTCATTCATGTGTGTCGTCATTAAACATGTAAGATGTGATGCTAACCAGCTGAGAGCCGAGGACACACAGCAGGTTAGCTGTTAGCTCAGCCACACTCCGTTAGTTTGTCTGCTGATGTTCGCTTCTGATGACCGAACAGGACACACACCGTCCAGCTGTTTGTTACTCACAGCTGGAGCACTCAAGTACTCATACTGC
>NC_065524.1:40984919-40991902 GCF_006386435.1 Epinephelus moara | reverse complement strand
CTGCACGCCGGCTGGTCACCTGACCATACGTGCTGCACACCCACTAGGATAACTTGTGGGCGTGATGTCAACAAACTCCACACACTACAGGAGAGGCAGTGACGTTCACAGGCACACACGTTGACAGTTATTTACATTAAATCCCGTCTGAATGCCCGCTCGTTGTACGGACGGTGGATGAGATGTGAGCGCAGAGAGCACAGCTTGATAATGACCTTACACCTGCTCTTGACTAGGCCTAAGATTTACGCCCGGTCTTAGTGAGAAGAAGGCTTAAGCCTAGATGGTCCAACCAGCGCAACTATTAGGTCGGACCTAGAACACCAAGTTACAACCGACTTAGCTTAAGACCAGGCGTAAGCCCTGTTGGTGCCACCGGCCCCTGATGTCTTTCCTACATGTTCCTTCCACTTTTCTCGTGTGTGACAGGAAACAACCAAAGGTGCTAAAAGCAGCATGAAGAACAGTACAAGCAGCGGCGGCGGTGGTAGCGGCGGCAGCGGGGGGAAAGATGCTGCTGTTGCTGCGGAGAACTCAGACGAGGTGAGAGTTTAAATATAAAACACACATGATGGAGTTCAGCTGTCACGTGTTGTGTCTGCAGGGAGGCACTAAGACACTGCTGCCGCTGTTCACTACAGCGCACGCACACACACACACACACACACACACACACACACACACACACACACACACACACAGCTGTGCACAGAAGACACCTCACTGTAAAGAAACAACACCTGAGAGGATCAATAAAGTTTAAAATTAGAGTTTGACCGATACTGATTATTGGAGATCAATATTTCAGACTCCAGTTTATCAGCAGGACACATTTCATCTACAAAGTGATTTGTTAAAATCAATCAAACAGCTCAAATCATGACGAGGAAAACTGAGACATAAGACACATAGAAGAAGAAGAGAGAAGTGAAGGACACAGTGAAGCTTCAGATTAATAAACCAACAGTTTAAGCTTCTGCTGTCTGTTGATCAATGATCACACTGATCAGATTTAATTTACACCAACAAAGATGTATACCCAACGGCCACTTTATTAGGTACAGCTGTTCAACTGCTCGTTGAAGCACATCAGGTGTCAGCAGCTCATTAACATTTAGTCATGTAGACATGATGAAGACGACCTGCTGAAGTTCAAACGCAGCATCAGAATGACGCTGACTTTGAACGTGGCATGGTTGTTGGTGCCAGACGGGCTGGTCTGAGTATTTACTGGGATTTTCAGCACAACCATCTCTAGGGTTTACAGAGGATGGTCCCAAAAAGAGAAAATATCCAGTGAGCCAAAATGCCTTGTTGATGCCAGAGGTCAGAGGAGAATGGCCAGACTGGTTCAAGATGATAGAAAGGCAACAGGAAGTCAAATAAGCACTGGTTCCAACCAAGGTGTGCAGAAGACCATCTCTGAAGCAACAACACCTTGTCCAACCTTGAAGCAGATGGGCTACAGCAGCAGAAGACCACACCAGGTGCCACTCCTGTCAGCTAACAACAGGAAACTGAGGCTACAATTCACACGGGTTTTCTCACCAAAACTGGACAATAGAAGATTGGAAAAACCACATTCAGATGGAAGCATGGATCCATCCTGCCTTGTATCAACGCTTCAGGCTGCTGCTGGTGGTGTAATGGTGTGGGGGAGATTTTCTTAGTACCAACTGAGCATGGTTTAAACACCACAGCCTACCTGAGTATTGTTGCTGACCGTGTCCATCCCTTTATGACCACAGTGTACCCATCTTCTGATGGCTACTTCCAGCAGGATAACGCACCATGTCACAAAGCTCACATCATCTCAAACTGTTGTTAACTGTTGTTAGCATCACTGTTAGCTAAAAGCACACAGCTTAAACAACCTTCATTTAACCGAGAACGCTCCGTCAGCCTGAAATATACCACACAGCGGTGTCTCCACAGTGAATCATCTCTTCAAGAATTATATTAAAATGTATATAATAACAATCTGTGGGTCCATGATTTAGGGCTAACTGACTTACTAGCTTACTCCTTATTTCATGAAGTGCAGCTGGTTGCTAGGTAACAGGAACACCAACAGGTCAGGGAGAGAACAACCGGTGATGTAACCAGGAAATCCTCCGCAGACCAAACCGTCACATTTCAGAGACCATTTACTTTGGCTGATGCATCCTCAGAGGCTGCAGCGCCTGAACTGAGACACAGCTGATGCACGTTGTTGAATCTATGACACCAAGAATTAAAAAGGGGTTCCAACCAGCAAGGTGTACCTAATAAAGTGGACGCTAAGTAAATGTACTACAGAGACACTGAGAGATGAAACTTGTAATTACAGAAATGATTGAAACTGAATTATGAATATTTTCACAGACTTAAAGGGCCTTCAGTGAAACAGATGAAATCACTTCACATGTCCTTCTGAGACCTGTGTCCTCATGTCCTCATATGATGACATCACAGTTTGGCTTGACTGCACCGTATACTCCACTCTGCCACACTCAGTCCTGTTGTCCTGGAGGACTGTGTTAAGTGCTGTAAAGTTTAGTTCAAATCAAACTTTATTTATATAGTTGATTCAACAACATTCACCGACAAAACAACTGTCTGATACTAAACACGTTTTCCAAGCAAATACAACATGCTAACGTTATTAGCACAAGCCTATAACATTTTACATGGTATAAATTAGCCTAGAAGCTAGCAGAGATTTCCTCTGCTCATATGAAGCCAGGATAAATCACACACACGACTTAAAATGCTATTTTAGTGGAGGCTTTACTGTCTTCACAATGTATTGTTTTTTATCTGTGAAATACAAGTAAATCAAAGCTTTGTTTCCACTGAGGGAAATGGTTTCAGCTTACAGAGACAGACAGGAGGTCTGCGTCACCGCGACGCTGAGCGTGAGGGTTTTCAAAACACCCCCATTTTCACAGGTAACTTAGCCTGTCCCCCCGCCGCAGGAAATAATGGATTAATCCTGGAGAGCTGTTGATGTAGCACTTTTCTCCTTATGAAAGTAACACGGCGATTATTCGACCAATGAGAATTTGGTTGGACGAGAGCATAGTGACCAAATAATCAACTAGTCGACCAGGAGACTACAGCCCTAGTCTGCACTGGGACTTGATTATGGTCTCGTTTGAGGACACTGGGACTTGATTTTTGTTTACAAGGTTTAGTTTTTTATACTTATCAGATCGTACTGATCCCAAATAGCCCAGAGAAATTAAAAATGGTAACTAACTGGTTACTAATTGGTAACTAACTGGTTACTAACTGGTAACTAACTGGTTACTAATTGGTAACTAACTGGTTACTGTTAACTAACTGGTTACTAATTGGTAACTAACTGGTTACTAACTGGTAAGTAACTGGTAACTAACTGGTAACGAACTGGTAACTAACTGATAACTAACTTGTTGCTAACTGGTTACTAACTGTTAAGTAACTGGTAACTAACTGGTTACTAACTGGTAACTAACTGGTTACTAACTGTTAACTAACTGGTTACTAACTGTTAACTAACTGGTAACTAACTGGTTACTAACTGTTAACTAACTGGTTACTAACTGGTAACTAACTGGTTACTAATTGGTAACTAAGTGGTTAGTAACTGTTAACTAACTGGTTGCTAACTGGTAACTAACTGGTTACTAATTGGTAACTAACTGGTTACTAACTGTTAACTAACTGGTTACTAATTGGTAACTAACTGGTTACTAACTGTTAACTAACTGGTTACTGTTAACTAACTGGTTACTAACTGTTAACTAACTGGTTACTAACTGGTAAGTAACTGGTTACTAACTGTTAACTAACTGGTTACTAACTGTTAACTAACTGGTTACTAACTGCTAACTAACTGGTTACTAATTGGTAACTAAGTGGTTACTAACTGGTAACTAAGTGGTTACTAATTGGTAACTAACTGGTTACTAACTGTTAACTAACTGGTTACAGTTAACTAACTGGTTACTGTTAACTAACTGGTTACTAACTGGTAACATACTGGTAGTTACTGGTTCATTTTTTAAAATGCAGTGAAATACTAGAGTCCAGCGCTCCACTGACCCAGAGAGTCTTTAGCGCCGTATTTCAAAGCTCTGTCCATTCAGAGGAGGTGACACATCCCAGAATGCAAAGCTCAGCTGACTACAGGAGCCTGTTTAGTTCAAACCTGCAGAGTTCACTGTTGTTTAAGATCATGTTCATGCTCCCACCACACAGAACAAACAAAGTGATCTGAGAACACTGTTCTGGTACAAACTACAGGACAACTACAGCTCCCAGCATGCACCACTGGGGGGGAGATTATCAGACAGCCAGGAATGAAACACTCCTAACTTTTAATCCTCTGTGTGTGTGTGTGTGTGTGTGTGTGTGTGTGTGTGTGTGTGTGTGTGTGTGTGCGTGCGTGCGTGCGTGCGTGCGTGCGTGCGTGCGTGCGTGCGTGTGTGTGCGTGCAGTCCCAGCAGCAGCAGAGTGGCAGTAAGCGTCCCAGTAACAGCACGCCTCCGCCCACTCAGCTCAACAAGATCAAATACTCTGGAGGTCCTCAGCTGGTGAAGAAGGAGCGCCGCCAGAGTTCATCTCGCTTCAGCCTGACCAAGAACAGAGAGCTGCAGAAACTACCTGCGCTCAAAGGTAACCTAAAATAACACTAACCAAAACTAACCCTAATGCCGGTTTCACAATGCACAATATCAGCCTGGTTACAGCACGATGCAGCGTCGTGCGGTGTCAGCACCCCTGAAGGGGGCTCACTATACATTATCCCTTACATAACTGACTCCATTAACAGGGATCACTTAAAGCAACTCTTACCTTTCTTGCATTTCACACAGCACTTAGAAAAAAATTGAACATCCACAACTCCACCTCCCTCCAAAGGCCTACCCCCCCCTCCTCCATTACGTCCTCATTACGTCTATGATAGATGTAGGCGTTGGCATGGTAACGTTAGATAAACAGAAGAGGAGAGCGAGTGTAACGTTACAACCAAGACAGTCAAACACAACCCCGGAGTTTTGAAACTCAACCAGTCAGTGATGACTGATGAGTTTTACAATAAGGTTACAGTGCTAACGTTAGTAGCGTTAACGTTACTAGTAAATGGAAATGCACAAGGAAGATAACGTTAATGTTTCCGAGGCTACGCTACAGTAGGCTAATGTTAGCCATTAGCAACTGGATGCTGTGCTGTGGGAGTGGGAGGAGATGTTATGCAAGCAGTTACGCAATCGGAGGCCTCCACGTGGTGAAGACAGATAGGACGGCCAATCATTGCATTCAGACCGAATGCAATGATTGGCCGAGTTTTCTTAGAATCATATGAGAATGATATAATTATGAGTTTTTATCTCTGCTGGAATTCACTTACATTTCAATGTACCATCAGCTTATTAATAACATTTTAACCTAAACAAAGAAAAGTGTAAAATTTCCAGAAAGTTAAGTGTCGCTTTAAGCTTAGGACTTTCCCTCCATCTGAACTCAGACCATCATCTGTCTCATAAAACTGTCTCCTGTCCTCTGTTCTTCCTCTGTGGTGTCTCTTGTCCTCTGTTCTTCCTCTGTGGTGTCTGTGGTGTCTCTTGTCCTCTGTTCTTCCTCTGTGGTGTCCTCAGACTCGCCCCTGATGGAGCGTGAGGAGCTGTTTGTGCAGAAGCTCCGTCAGTGCTGCGTCCTGTTTGACTTTGTCAGCGACCCGCTCAGTGACCTCAAGTACAAAGAGGTGAAGAGGGCGGGGCTCAACGAGATGGTGGAGTACATCACACACAACAGTGACGTGGTGACCGAGTGCATCTACCCCGAGGCCGTCCTCATGGTGAGGACATGCACAGGCTCACACACTGAGGACATGATGACAAACTCAACTTTGTCTTCATTTAATCTGATGGGGAACAAACACACAAACGTTAAATGTGTGCTTGTGTCTAAACCCTCCTACAGACTGTGAGATCTGATCCGTCCTCCTAAGTTTAGTGCAGCTTTTAGCTTGTGTAGCGCCCCCTATCGGTGGATTTGAATCAAACTTCATTGATGATTCAGGTACTTATGTCAACATTTCGTACAAAGTTTTGTGATGATCGGCTCACCGGTTCAGGAGTAAACTCCATTTACATGCTGAGCCACGCCCCCTCTAAAGTTAAAAGCTGTTGATAACTTTTAAAGAGCTTCATCCTGTGATGATCCACACAGTGTTTGGTACAAATGGGACCAATGCCTCAGGAGGGGTATTTCAAAAAAATTCAATATGGCCGACAATCTAGTGGGCAGACCTTGAGGGTTCTGTAGGCTTTCGTAGAACCAATTCACCTGACCATGTGTGTCGAATTTCAAGTCTGTCTGAAATAAGGTGCGAGGGTGGTGGCCTTTCAAAACAAAATTTCTTCGGCCTCAGTTAAAGCGCTCTCATCTGGTCTATTGGCATTATATTTCTTGAGAGTCATTTGCACACAATTTCCAATCATTGGTGAAAATTTCACATCTCTACGATGCACCATCTGTAGGGCTGGGCGATATGGACGAAAATTCATATCTCAGTATTTACAGGCTGACTGACGATACACGATATATATCTCTATTTTCTACATGTTTTCAGCTGCAGGGCAAAGCTACATCTGAGACGCCAGGAGCAGTTTTATAAAAACAGACTGTGATCAAAATAAAATGTAAAGACAGAGATTTTATTCTCTGTTTGAAAATATACAGCTGCACAACAGTTACACCTTCAGAACACTAGTGGGCAGCAGGGTGTCTGTGAAGTGCTGTCACGTTTAGTTGATTCTAAACACACATTAAACACACATTAAACATGGCTTAATAGAGACAGTTTCAAACACAAATCAATCAATCAATCAATCAATTTTATTTATAAAGCCCAATATCACAAATCACAATTTGCCTCACAGGGCTTTACAGCATACGACATCCCTCTGTCCTTATGACCCTCACAGCTGATAAGGAAAAACTCCCCAAAAAAA
>NC_065524.1:40977259-40981536 GCF_006386435.1 Epinephelus moara | reverse complement strand
TGTCGCTGTAGACCGACCTGTGAGTGGGGGCGGAGCTCTGACTGTAGACCGACCTGTGAGTGGGGGCGGAGCTCTGACTGTAGATAGACCTGTGAGTGGGGGCGGAGCTCTGACTGTAGATAGACCTGTGATTGGGGGCGGAGCTCTGACCTCAGTGTTTGTGTTGAAGCTATTGGAGCTGTTCGACAGTGAGGACCCCCGAGAGAGAGACTTCCTGAAGACCATCTTACACCGCATCTACGGCAAGTTCCTCGGCCTCCGCGCCTACATCCGCCGCCAGATCAACAACATCTTCTACAGGTCAGAGCCACACACACTTAGACACCTGAGGATAAACCAGTGTTCCCAGTCTGTGTGTCTGACTGGTGCTGCTGTGTTTCAGATTTATCTATGAGACCGAACATCACAATGGCATCGCTGAGCTGCTGGAGATCCTGGGGAGGTAAAACACGCACACACACACATACACACACACACACACACACACACACACACACACACACACACACAGTGTGTATTACCATCATGATGACGGCGATGGATTCAAAACAGAAGCTGTTTAACATTTGTCGCTGCAGGAAGTTGCTACGTTGTGATGGCAGCAGTTAACCCAGATTTAGCCAATCCCTGTGAATTCTGCGTGGCCTCACCTTTTGTCTGATCACCACAATTTTTTCCACAAATTTAACTCTTTAAAACGTGTCCAATCTCATGTCATCGTAGAGCTACGTGCAGCGTGCTGATTCTCTCTGGTGATCATGAGGCTGCGTCAGCAGGAGCTCAGAGTCACACAGTGACAGGCTAACTGTTAGCATCTCACGGCTAATGTTACCCAACAGAATATTTCAGTGTCGGTGTGAGATTAACAGCTCAGTGTTGGATGGTGACCGGCGCTGCGAGGCTTCTGTGATGTGATGCTGTTATGACATCACATTGTGGAGTGTTAGCTCGTGCACAGAGAGAGCATGGGGAGGAGAGCAGCTCACTGAGATGCTCTTTGAATGCTGGCTCTGTGTCTGTGACATCATCGCAACTATTTTAGCAATTATCTCTTGTTCTGCAAAAATATATATATAAACATGACGTCATGCAACGCAATTTTTATGCATCCGTGCTGGCGACAGCTGTGGCCAGAGGTATTCAGGTTGTCTGTGCATCTGTCCCATCCTTGTGAACACAGTATGTCAAGAACACCTTAAGGGGAATTTCTTTTAATTTGGCACAGACGGCCACTTGGACTCAGGGATGACCTGATTAGTTTTTGGTGGTCACAGGTTAAAGGTTAAGGTTGCTGTGACCTTGTCTGTCTCAATCTCAAGAACATTTTGAGTGAATTTCTTCAAATTTGGCACAAACTGAAGAATAAACTGATAAGAATTTGATGGTCAAAGGTCACTGTGACCTCTCAAAACATGCTTTTATGTCTCTGCACTGGTGACAGCTGTGGCTGGAGGCATTATGTTTTCGAGTTGTCCGTCCGTCCCATCCTTGTGAACACGATATCTCAAGAAGGCCTCGAGAGAATTTCTTCAAATTTAAGTACAAACATCCACTTGGACTCAACAAAGTCTTTGTTAGTCAAGGGTCAAAGGTCATGGTTGCTGTAACCTTGTATAGATCTCATTCTTGTGAATGCGATATCTCAAGAACAGCTTCAGATGTGGCACAAACGTCTGCTTGGACTTAATGATGAACTGATCAGATTTTTGTGGTCAAAGGTCAGTGTGACCTTGTCTGTCTCATTTTTTTAATGTGATATCTCAAGATCATCTTGAGGGAATTTTTTTTTTAAAAAATGGGCACAAACGTCCACTTGGACTGAAGAATAAACTGATGTCAGCTGATTGTAGTTTAGAAAAGCTGCTGTGAAATCCTGGAGGGACTGATCATGAATCAATGCTCTAACAGTTTGTCTGTCTATCTGTCCCTCCATCTGTCCATCTGTCTGTCTGTCCGTCAGCATAATCAACGGCTTCGCTCTCCCTCTGAAAGAAGAACACAAGATGTTTCTGATCCGAGTTCTGCTGCCGCTGCACAAAGTCAAGTCTCTCAGCGTCTACCACCCACAGGTCAGAGTCTGTCTGTCTGTGTGTCAGTCTGTTCGTCAGTCACTGACAACTTATTCACTCTGACTGTCTCTCTGTGTGCAGCTGGCGTACTGTGTGGTCCAGTTCTTGGAGAAAGACAGCAGCCTGACGGAGCCGGTGAGTCCTTCCTGTTTCCATGACAACATGTTCTGATGCTGCTGATGGTTTCCATAGTAACATACAGATGGTGGACACGTCAACAGGGACACACCTGTGAAGCAGACTGCAGATATTAGAGTAGAAAAACCCTGTGTGAAGGAGAAGCTCAGGAGTTTGACCCCCGTGACCTCTGACCTCTGCAGGTGATCATGGGTCTGCTGAAGTTCTGGCCAAAGACTCACAGTCCGAAGGAGGTGATGTTCCTGAACGAGCTGGAGGAGATCCTGGACGTCATCGAGCCGTCAGAGTTCGTGAAAGTTCAGGAGCCACTCTTCAGACAGCTCGCCAAGTGTGTGTCCAGCCCACACTTTCAGGTAATGAGACCTGAACCATGACCTGAACCACGACCATGACCTGAACCATGGCCATGACCATGACCTGAACCATGACCATGACCTGAACCACGACCATGACCTGAACCACGACCTGAACCACGACCATGACCTGAACCATGACCATGACCTGAACGACCTGAACCACGACCATGACCTGAACCATGACCATGACCTGAACTACGACCTGAACCACGACCATGACCTGAACCACGACCATGACCTGAACCATGACCATGACCTGAACCCACGACCATGACCTGAACCATGACCATGACCTGAACCACGACCATGACCATGACCTGAACCATGACCATGACCATGACCTGAACCATGACCATGACCTGAACCACGACCTGTGTTTGTCTGACTGGTTCAGAGTTTGATGCAGTTTGTTTCTGGAGTTTTAACATGAATGTTTTTTAAAATACCTAAAATAAAAAATGGCGTCCTGGTGGTCAGACGGTTTGAGATTCTGACTGTGAGTCACAGGTCTGTGTGTGTGTGTGTGTGTGTGTGCAGGTGGCAGAGAGAGCTCTGTATTACTGGAATAACGAGTACATCATGAGTCTGATCAGCGACAACGCCGCCAAGATCCTCCCCATCATGTTCCCCGCCCTCTACAAGAACTCCAAGAGCCACTGGAACAAGTAACACACACACACACACACACACACACACACACACACACACACACACACACCCCGTTTCCCCCTGTTAAAGGTTTTTTTGGGGAGTTTTTCCTGATCAGCTGTGAGGGTCATAAGGACAGAGGGATGTCATATGCTGTAAAGCCCTGTGAGGCAAACTGTCATTTGTGATATTGGGCTTTATAAATAAAATTGATTGATTGATTGATTGACACACCTGATCGATAACAGGATCAATACTCTGTTCACTGTAACAAGGGGCTCTGACTCACTGTCAGTCCCTGGTGGACGTCACAGGGACTGCAGCTTTAGTTTCAGCTGTGAAAGACTCGGCAGGAACAGGAAGTACACCTGGACAACAGGAAGTACACCTGGACAACAGGAAGTACACCTGGACAACAGGGTACACCTGGACAACAGGAAGTACACCTGGACAACAGGAAGTACACCTGGACATAGGGCTGTGCAATATACTGGTTCGTACTGAAAACCGGTATTTATTTTCGTTATGATATGAATTTTTCATACACCGCAATACAGGTGAATAGCCCAAACAACGTCCGGAACGTGCGCAGCAGAAAAGTGTTTTAGCGGGGACCCATTTCACCGCTGCACACCACAGGTGCGCTAGAGCCGATGAGAGTGAGAGCATAGAGAAAAGTTTAGAGGTGAGAATAGCTGCCGTAGAGAGTCCTGAAACTGAACTGTGCATGATGACCCAGAAGAACTAAAAAAGAGCAGTGTTTCCCCTGTATGCAGCTAGCACCACCACTGCTGATTTGTTTTTTCCATCTTAGCTCTTTAGAAACTACCGTTATATTTGGCACTACGGATGCTTATAGGCCTATAGAACAGGTCTATACGTGTCCTCTTATTTAACAGAAACACTTTAAAACAGGAGTTGTGCAAATTTGCAGGAAAGCCCAATCAGTGTTTTTTCAGCATTGGCAGTATAAAAACAAAATCGGGGAGTGCAGCAAAATGCCGCCTACCTACTTTTGTTTATACAGAATGTGCCTTTTTCGGGGCAATGGGGGGCGTGAGCAAGT
>NC_065524.1:40974095-40977059 GCF_006386435.1 Epinephelus moara | reverse complement strand
TTTGTTTCCCTCTTGCTACTAGCTGCTCGCTAATTCCTGCTATCAGCTGTTTCCTGTTTATCCACCGCCAGTGGGTCACACGTGCAGCGTCATCAACAGCTCCTCCCACAAGTCATCAACAGCTCCTCCCGTTGCAGAAGGCCGCCTCGATCTGTTTAAACCAAAAAGGTTCTGCCAATATGTCTACCCTACGAGGCGGAAAATTGGGCGCCTCGGATCAACTCGCCAATCCGGCTCTGTGTGTCTAAACCAGGGGTGGGGAACCTTTTTCATATCAAGGGCCATATTACTATTATGAACCCGTGACCAGAGATGCAAAAAAAAAAAAAAGACAGAAAAAAATGTCTATAACCTCTGTGTTACTGAGCCTCAAGATTGCTGTATTCTACACGTCACACTCACCTAATGCGATGGCTGGAACCGTTTCTCTTTGGCGAGGCGTCTGGTGTCAGCTGGCAGTGATGATGATGCTACTCGAAGCTGGTTCTCCAAGTTTGGGTCAGTCAGTCTTGAGCGGTAGCGAGTCTTTGCAAGAGTCAGTTTTGAAAAGACTTGTTCACAGCGATACGTTGTCCCAAACAGAGATGCAAACTTCAGGGCGTGTGTCCTCAGGATGGGGAAATCCTCAGCACGAAGGTACAGTTTGTAGAAGTCCAGCAGAGGGAGGATGTTGTACTTAGCTTTGAGCTCGTTGTTGCTTTACAGCTCAATTATTTCCATTTGGACGTTGTCTGGCACATCAGCTGGTTGCACATTGAACGGCGTAGCAAACATGTCCAGTTCTTTTTGTATATTTTTCACAGCATGAAACCTCTCATCAAATGCCTGAATGAGTTTTGCACACTCACCAGCATATTCAGTCGTAACATCAGGCTTTTGTTCTTGCAGAGTGGGAAAGTGCACAGTGTTTCCCCTTTCCAGTTGTCCTTGCCACAGCCTTAACTTCACTTCAAATGATTTCACATTTGAAAGCAGGGAGCTGATCAGCTGGTTGGGACCTTGCAGTTTGATGTCTAACTCTGACAGGTGCTTGGTGATGTCCACCATGAAGGCCAAATCACTGAGCCACTTGCCATCACTGAGCTCCAGGACAGGTTTCCCCTTCATCTCCATGAACTGTTTGACTTCTTCCCGCAGTGTATAAAACCGTGCGAGCATATTTGCACGACTCAGCCATCGCACTTCACAATGATAAACCAGACCACTGTACTCTGACTCGAGCTCGCTGAGTAGCTCCTTGAACTGGCGGTTGTTTAGCCCTCTGCTTTTGATGAAGGTTATGGTGGACATGACGGTTTTCATCACGTTGTTAAGCTTCAGGGAATGTGCACACAGATTCTCTTGATGTATGATACAGTGACATACAACTAAATCACTTGGATCCAGACTCAGACGGCTCATTTCTTTTTTGACTAATGCAATTAATCCTTTTTGCGTGCCAACCATCGCGGGTGCTCCATCAGTAGCGATGCTGCTCAGCTTCTGAAATGGCAGTTCAAAATTGTTCATGGCCACAGCAACTTGACTGAACAAATCCTCACCTTTGGTAGTGCCATGCATGGCTTGCAAAGACTGCAACTCCTTCGTCTCAAACTCGGCCGTAATCCCACGCACAAAAGTGGCAAGCTGCGCTGTGTTTGTGATGTCTGTTGTCTCATCACAGGCCAGAGAAAAATACTCAAAGTCTCTTGCAGTGCCCTTCAGTGTTTTTTCAATGTGTGCCATATCTGTAATCCTGTCTGCAACGGTTCTTCGAGACAAACTGACGCTTTGAAATAATTTCACTTTGTCGGGCGCGAGCAGCTCCACAGCGGCGAGGAGACACTCCTTCACAAACTCTCCTTCAGCATGAGGTTTCAGCTTCTTGGCTATTAATTCACTCACCACAAAACTTGCACGCGTAACATTCTCTCCGTCAGCCTGTGGTCTTGTGAAAGCTGCTTGCTGGGCACCCAAACTCCGACGAAGAGCGTTGATTTTATCCACACGCATTTGTCCTTTCAACTCGCCAAGTTTAGCTTGTTTCGAGCTGTAATGGCACTCGAGATTTGCCTTTTTCATCACTGCCAGCGCCTCACCACAAACTAGGCACACTGGCTTGCAGTTCACTTCAACAAAGAAAAAATTGTTTGTCCATTTTTCCTGGAATACGGCATTCTGCATCTACCTTCCTTTTCTTGACAGTCGCCATGATTCATCACTAGTCAACATTGCGCGCTCTAGAGTCAACACACAAAGTCACGTAGCTAAATCACATGCTGTGTTCACTGACCCTGACGTTGACTCAGACATTTATAACAGCCTGTTTTATTTCAGAAAACTAATGGCTGTCGGTCATTGTTTCCCTGTTTTTTTTATTCATACTAGTATAAAATGTAACAATATTATTGCGTCCGCGAGGCCGGAGGTTCCCCACCACTGGTCTAAACACTCGCAGCTTGGCGGCAAAACGGCCCAACATTCGCCGACAATCTGTCAGTGTAGAAGGGGCTGTAGATAAAAGCCTTATGTTATTTATCTCATTTACATGACGGCATGTCATTTCTGTCTCTACATGGTCGCACGTTTACAATTCTCCTCTGCTCTCTGTATTGCGCACGGTAGAGTTTCGCCCCGACGCGTGCACACACACGCACACACACACACGCACACACACACACAGGCACTAATGGAGTGGAGCCTGTGTTGCATTCAGGCGTTGTCACGTAAATAACAGATTGCAGCACTTGAACAGGCCTCAGCAGCATGTCAGTCAGGCGGGTTCATAAAAAACCTGACATGAAAATTTTGTCACAGCGTCCAGCCCGACTGTACACTGTGACTGTTGAGTGTCTGACAGTGTTTGTGTAACGCAGCTCCTCCTCCTCCTCCTCCTTCTCCCCCTCCTCCTGCTCCTCCTCCCCCTCCTCCTGCTCCCCCTCCTTCTTCTCCCCCTCCTCCTTCTCCTCCTCCTCCCCCTCCCCC
>NC_065524.1:40962881-40972825 GCF_006386435.1 Epinephelus moara | reverse complement strand
GTCCTGTCTCCTCCCTTGTGTCCTCACATGTCTCCTCACATATCTCCTCACATGGCTCCTATCTCCTCACATGTGTCCTGTCTCCTCCCTTGTGTCCTCACATGTCTCCTCACATGTCTCCTGTCTCCTCACATGTCTCCTCAGTTGTCTCCTGTCTCCTCACATGTCTCCTCACATGTCTCCTCACATATCTCCTCACATGGCTCCTATCTCCTCACATGTGTCCTGTCTCCTCCCTTGTGTCCTCACATGTCTCCTCACATGTCTCCTGTCTCCTCACATGTCTCCTCACTTGTCTCCTGTCTCCTCACATGTCTCTTCACATGGCTCCTGTCTCCTCACATGTCTCCTCACATGTCTCCCCACATGTCTCCTGTCTCCTCACGTCTCCTGTCTCCTCACGTCTCCTGTCTCCTCACATGGCTCCTATCTCCTCACATGGCTCCTGTCTCCTCCCTTGTGTCCTCACATGGCTCCTCGCATGTCTCCTGTCTCCTCACGTCTCCTGTCTCCTCACATCTCCTGTCTCCTCACATCTCCTGTCTCCTCACATGTCTCCTGTCTCCTCACATGTCTCCTCACATGTGTCCTGTCTCCTCCCTTGTCTCCTCACATGTGTCCTCACATGTCTCCTCACGTGTCCCAGTAAAGCAGACATAAAGTTCAACAGTAGAACACAGACGACCTTCAGACTCAGTCAGTGACCTTGAGCTGAGACATGTTTGTTAATTAACTCTGTTTGACTTTCTTTCAGAGCAATAAGCTCCACCCCCTCCGCCCTGGGCTCCACCCACAGGAAGAGGTCAGTTCTGCTGTGTGTGATTATCACAGTCGTCCCGTTTGTTTATGGGTCCAATCTGTGTTTAGCTGTAAATGGTAATAAAGGGGGCGTGGCCTCCAGGTCCTCTGTGATCCTGTTACTTTATCACAGTGTTGCATTATGGGTAGTTTGTAGCGGTAATGTTGCTAAGTTAGTCACTTTCTGTCTGTCCTGTGTTTGTGTGTGTGTGTGTGTGTGTGTGTGTGTGTGTGTGTGTGCAGTACATGTTGTACAGCGACAGCTCCGTGGCCGTGTACTCGATGGAGACGGAGACTCCGACGGCTGAAGACATCCAGCTGCTGAAGAAGACTGTGGAGAGCGAAGCCTCGCAGGTGACCCGTCACTCAGTCACATGGTAACTCAGCAGCTGATTGGCCGACTGACTGAGTGTGTGTTTTGTTTCTGCGCAGGGTCTGAAGGACCTGAAGAAGGACAAAGTCCTGATGAGGAGGAAGTCGGAGCTGCCGCAGGACGTCTACACCATCAAAGCTCTGGAGGCTCATAAGAGAGCTGAGGAGTACCTGACAGCCAATCAGGAAGCTCTCTGACCGGGGGGGCGGTCCCTTCTGAGCCTGACTCTCTCTGATTGGAGGAAGCTGTGCTGGGGTCGGATGAGGGCGGAGCTGACGCTGCGTTCAAAGAACAAAAACAACCGTCTGACCCCTGATGGTCCAGAACATGTAGGACACTGTGTAGACGTCCGTTCCGCGTCCTGTCTCAAACTGTGTCATCTGTACCTGCATCACAACGCCGCCAGGTGACTGCAACGCTGCCCTGGACACGCACAGACCGACAGTCCCTGAACGCATCACCAACAGGACTTTTCCACAGCGGGAACTCGGCGAGCTGTGAAGGAACGCGTCGTCTCAGTTTCTGCTGCGGTTCCACCGTGTTCTGCCAGAACAACTTCACTGCTTTAAATCTGAAACATCTTTATTTCTCCAGGTTTTTATTTTCTCAAATTCTCTGCAATGCTCAAACGTTAAACTCCGTCTGAGTCCTCGGAACATTTAATCCCTTCAATCAGCTGCTCTACTTTACGACTCTGAAATGTAAAGATACAGACTGTCAGACGAATCAAGATCATAATGAAACAAACACCAGTTTAACCCTCAGCAACAGAGACGTTCAGGTTACGTTGGTATTTACAGAAACGCTGTTTATTTCCTGTCCACAGTTTTTATCCCGACCGAATGCTGCCGAAATATTTTCTGTTAAAGACGTGACGTTTATGTCTCCTCTGTTTCTGCTTTAAATGAATTCATACTGACGTGTAAAAAAAAAAAAACCTATCAGCTGCTTCCTGTCGCCTGCTCACTGTCGAAAGCCTGAAATGTTCTGGTTTGTAAAACAGAGTTACGCAGCAGGACCCTGCTGGTTCATACCGGTTCTGACTGGTTCTTACTGGTCTCAGGTTGTTGTGTTCCTGCTGTGGAAAAGAGCTCCGACACATCACGTCTGTCCCATGACACCTGAAGGCAGCACAGATGAGTTCACTGACTCGCTCCAACAGCCGCTTCACTCCAGAGCCCCGCCCCCTTCACCTGACCCAACCAATCACCTCTCAGCACGGACCTGTGGTGGACTCATGACTGAAGCAGCTTCAGATGGACTGTTGATGGTGATGATGATGATGGTGGTGGTGACGATGACGAAGAGACACAGTGAATGTAGACGTCCAATCAGCATCCAGCTGGTCACCCGACAGAACAGACCTTTGAGTCCAACGTCATTTATTTGTTTTATTTTAATGTTCGTCGGTCGTACGGAGGAAAAGAAACGACTCAACTGTCAACACAGAAAAAAGTTTCAAAAAATGCCAAAATAAATAAATAAATAAAATTTTGAAATAAATAAATAAATAAATCAAAGCTGATCATTAAACTGAACTGAAATGAAACTCTTAAATTAATTTGAACATTTTTGTAAAACTACACTTTTTTTTAATAAATTATTTATTTCATTTCATTTCAACATTTTATTTGTTTATTCCTGTAAATGTTTATTTATTGATACTTGTGTCATTTTTCGTCCTCCGTAGATCCACGCTGTCATGACGTCGTCGACTCTGAACCAATGAGAGAAGTCGTTTGCTTGAGGAGGCGTTTTCTGTCAGAACGTCACGTGGGTGTTTTGTCGTCAGCGCTGAAATACTTAAAGAACAAAAACTTGTTTGTGCTTGTGAGCAAAACGAGACGTTCAGGCGTTATGGGACATAATGCCACTGAAGAAGCGTCTCAGTGTGAGTCGAAGCTTTCGACTGCGCAACAAAACCCAACAGTTTGTCTGAATTTTAAGGTTCAGCGTTTGTTTCAGGACCTAATGAGTCCGAACGCCGTCAAACAGGATGCTCAACAACGTCACATGATAAATACAAATACATCTCGCCAAAGTAAAAGCCTGGATTTCGACTTGTTAAAGACACATCTTTGCTGATGAACGAGATGAAGTTCAGTGATTTTTAAACGTTAAAAAACAGAAAAGTTAAAAATGCATCAGCCGGTAAAAAAACCAACTCCTCCAGTTTCCCATGATCCTCTGCTGTCTCGGTTCTGTTTACAACACTGTCTGAGCTGTGTTCCAGTTTCACTGTTTCATGCTGTCGCATTCTGTGCCATAAAAAAAAAAAGTTTGTAACAAAGATAATCATTTCAAATAGTTTTTTTTGTCTAAAAGTTACAGCGACTTTTAACGAGTGAAAATAACCTGAGTATTTCAGGGTCACGTGTCGTCGTCACACAAAGTTCGCTCGTTTTGTTAAACACTAACTGTGTTTCAATTTCAGTTCATGTCACAAACAGTTCGGTAAAATTCCGGATGAACAAAAAATGAATTTAAAAACGCATTTTTGTCAACAACAGAAAACAGAAACTGTAAAACTGGTCGTTTTTTTTGTTTGTTTTTTTTTACAAAAACGCAACTGATGTTTTTAAAGTGCTTTAATTTTTCAAACTCAGATGATCTCCACAGTTTTCATGAAAGTGCATTTTTCCTGAAAGAAAATATTAACGTCACAGAGGTGAGTTTCTCCTGACGGAAATACTTTTAACAGTCCGTAAAAAAATTAAAGTGAACATTCTGAATGAAAACATGATAATTGTTGTTAAAATGCATTTTTCCTTATTGAAAATATTTGATAAACATTAAAGTACATTAATGTAGCTACATTTGTTTCTGTCAAACACTCAAAACACACACACACACAAAATTTTTACTGTGCGCTTTTGCTGAAAGAAAACTCTTAATGGAAGCGCATTTTCCTAATTGAAAACATTCAATACCTTCGATAAAGTGTTTTTATTTTTCCTCAAAAACACGTGAATGTTCGGATGAGAACATGCAAGAATTGTTAAAAGTTAATTTTTGTGACAAAAATCGCGCAAGTTTGAGTGCACTTTGGTGACAGAAGACTGTTGATAAAGCGCATTTTTCCTCTTCCAAAATGTGCGATAAATGTCATTGAAAGTGCATTTTCTGACAAAAATATAAATGTAATGAATAAAAGTTTTAGAGTGCACTTTTGCTGACAGAAAACTGAGTGTCAATAAAGCTCATTTTTTCCTCATTGAAAACATTCAATACCTTTGATAAATGTCATCACAGTGCATTTTTTGTCTGCACAAAAACACGTGATAAATGTCACTTAGTTTTAACTGACAGGAGTGCATGAAAGTGCATTTTTCCTTATTAAAAAAAAAAAATCACTTGATCAAAGTGAATGTTAGGATGAGAATGTGCAATAAATGACGTTTGAAGTGCATTGTTTTGACGAACACAATGAATGTCAGTTTCTCCAACAGAAATATTCAGTAAATATTTTAGAGTGCACTGCTGCTGACAGAAAACTCAGTCTCAATACAGTGCGTTTTTTGTCAAGTCAAGGTGCATTTTTCTGACAAAAACACAAAAAAAATTGACAGCAATCGCGTGTTAAAATTTAAAGTGCATTTTTCCTACCAAAAACAAAAAGCGCAGCTATTGTATGTTCAGATATCCCGTTTCACAGCATTAACGAAAGTTAAAATAATTCATGTATCTGCCTCGAGATTTAGATTCGCACCAAAATGTAATGGGTTCTTCCTCGGCCGTGTTTCACTCCTCCACGTTTTGTGAAAGTCACGCCTCAAACAAATGAAACCGAAAAAACGGCAGAAAATTATTCGATTGTCCCGTTAAAAATGCGCTCACTACTGTTCAGTAGGTTTTTTAGCTCGTGTATTACCTTTAAGAAACGCACCAGAGTGAACGAAAAGTTGTGACAAACTTTTTTCTGCAACAGGATTTGTTTGAAATTCACGTTTGCATTTTGGGACATTTTGCAGTTTGATGACAGAGCGTTTATTGATGTGAGCGAGAATGACAAAATGTCCGTCCGTCTGTCTTTGTCTAAAATAATGAAGCTCGTCATCACCTAAAGAGTGACGTGCTGTATCCCACCTGAAGACGTGACGCGTCTCACCTGTTGCTGCAGAAACATGAGAACAGTCATGACTCTCTGAATACCATCATGTGCAGTTACTGGTGGATATTGTCATGTGTATGGATGCATGGCCATGCCCCCTCACATACAGGCCACACCCCCTCTCTTACAGACCGTGACGTTTACAGCTCTTTTATTTTTTTATCTTACTTCCTGGTCGGCTGCTTTCCGTTAAGTCGCCGCACATCGTCCTCCACTTGCCGTCGTGTGATTTGCTGTCAGTCAATCAACCATTCCAGGGGTGGGTTAGCTCCGCCCACCTCTCTGTGCCGCCACTGGACAAAATAGCCGCCACAGCTCCGAGTCCAAAGAGTTAATGTGAGACGTTTTTATACGCTTCCTGTGTACCTTGTGTGTAGTCTGGGGGGTTGTCCAGCAGGGGGCAGAGCAGGTGTGAGTCTGAGTGTCTTCATTGATCCTGTGATCATTGAACCGATCGATCAGCTGATCAGTGTTATTTCAAAGTTTGTCCAGCAGAGAGCGCTCACAACTCCACTTTGTATCAGCACTTATAAATGATATAAAAATAAATCATTGATTAATATCAATACTCTGATCAAACAAACACAAATAAATAAATATAAATAAACAAATAAAAACAGACAAACTAAAGTTTAAACTTCAGTGACTTCTCTGACTGCACAGACTCTGATTTTATTTTTCTGGTTCTGTTTGACATCAGTTTTTGTCTTTGTTGGGATGTTTGACGACGACTGAGGCCGCAGATGATGATGATGATGATGATGATGAGAGATGAATGTCAGTTCACTGTTACTGACACATTTAATCCCCTGAAACAAACTCTAAAGATCCGCTCTCTGACTCGTCGCAGGGTCCAATCAGCTCTTTGAGAACCTTCAGATTATAATAAATACTTTGCAGAGAGGTTTATTTTGTCTGGCGGCGGCGGCGGTGGCAGCGCAGTTCTTGATAAACTGACTCCACGGTGAAACATTTCATGAAAGTAAGAAACCATCACCACGATCTGTGACACTAAAACGCGAGCGCTGCTTCCCGCCATCCTGTACATATGTTGTACTTTAATTAGAACATGACATGGTATGAAAGTGAGATTTTGTACAGACGTTCGTGTACAGAACAAAATAAAAGGAAATAAAGTGGAACATGTTTGACAATCACAGTTTCTGTCTCTGACACAAACACATTCATACACTCTATATATTTATATATTAGATTCAGATTATTGTACAAGCGAAACATGAAAGACAAAACATTTCAATAAAAGGCTTCAAGGTGGAAGTGACTTCATCCAAAATATTAAAAAGTTCACTTTGTTTGAACAGTTTGTTTGTACAGAAGACGAGAGCAGCCGAGTTCAGAATTAATAATAATTCTCTTTTTTTTTCCCCACTAATTTTCTGGTTTCTAGAAAATTTACCAGTTTATACTTTTGTTCAACCGACGGTAAAAGTTTCTGCACAAATTAAGAATAAAATTGTTTCACTTTGTAAAGAATATTTGGTTAAAAACTGTTGGCTATATAAAGAAAAAAACTTTTGTGGGATTAAAAATCAAACCGAGCAGCTTCTCTTCTTCTGTAAACTTCAGATTTAACTTGTTTCCACATTGTCGGACGGTTTAAAGAATATTTTTAGGAACTTTTCTGGACATTTTTACGTAAAGGAGGAAAATCACGTCATGCTAACGTTAGCTAGCAGACGATTGAGTTTTATTAGATAATCATGTTAACAAAAAACAAACAAACATTTAACCACATTTATTCAGGAGAAGAAAAAACTGAAGCTACAATTAAGAATGTCACAGATAATGTTAGCTTAGCCAGCTAGCATGAAGTGTTTATACTCAACGAACAATTGGAGCAAGTTGTGCTGCTTGTGACATTAGCCCGTGTGCTAACTTTTTTCTTCTCTCTCAACATGGTTTAATGTGTTTACTCTCTCAGAAGCTAACAGTTAGCTCAGGTTAGCCTACCAACAAAGTTAACTAGCTGGTTAACACCTCACCAGCTACTAGTTTAAGTGATTTTAAATTAGTTTATTACTGTTGGCTAATGTGAGAGACATCAAAATAAACACCCCTGAACTTTGTTTGTTGGCTTACTAATTTACATTATCTTACTAGCTAACAAGCAACAGTTGGATGATATCTTTGGTGTTAGTTAATATTCTACTTTTTACCACTTTCATTTAAATTCAGTATCACCCTAGGTTAGCTAGCGAACTAGCTGTCATTTGTCTAACCTCAGCTAACTAATTTAACTGACTTTAGTTTCTCAATGTTAGCTAATGTTGGAGTGATGAAATAAAACCAATCTGAACCATGAAAACAAACTGAATATGTTGGATAACCACAATATGTGGTAGCTTCTTAGCATATTAGCTAATATTAGTTTGCTAATGCTAATTAACTGATGTTAGCTGGCTTTGCTAATTAACATTATCTCGCTAGCTAACAAGCAGAGGTCAGGCACTAAATCAGGCACTTTAGTTTTAATCTTTCATTGTTTCGCAATTATTATTTAAACTATGCTCATTATTTTGTGAGATCATATTAGCTACTGAGCTAACTAATGTCAGTTGAGGACTTATTTGGCTCTCTTATTAATGTTAGCTTTCACTGCTTAGCTTTTGCTAACACACTGACATTTGTTGGTTTTAATATCTCAGATAAAACAGGTCAAGAAAAATATTCAGGATTTTATTTCACGGTTTGTTTTGCTAAAAATGTTTTAAGTCAATTAGCTAACGTTAACGTTCTAGCGTTAGCGCCTGAGAGTGGACTAAACCATCAGCATGCAGTTTGTTTAGTGAGCAAACATTTGTTAGCTCACTGGCTAATGTTAGCATAACCTGTTGTGGTTGTAAATTATGGCACAAATATGAAGACTAGTGAGCTAAGCTAAGTTAGCTTCAAATGTGTTTTTTCACTGTGATATAATTTTTAAACTTTAATTTAGCTTCAGATTTTTATTCTTATGAATAAATGTGATCCAGTTTTCTCTTGTAGACTGTGATGACATGTTTACAGCCAGGTCCTGAATCCAGCTGAGTCCAGCTGAGTCCTGATGTGACAGAGAGGACCTGATGTGGAGGTCTGTCAGCTGGAGGATCAGCTGAACCAGAACTCAGGTGGTCTCTGTGTCCGTTCACTTGAAGCTGATCTGAAGACAGAAACTGAAACTGAACGTCAAAGATCTGAATTTAGATCTGAACTCGAGTTTGAATTTTCCAGATGTGATTTTAATGCACAAGGTGAACATGCAGATGTTCTACGTGTCGACTTCATCAGTCTGATTCTGATGTTTATTATTCTGAGATTTCTTTGACGTCACCAAAACAGAAACGTTTCAACGGTTTCTTTAGTCGTTTATTCAACACGAGGATCATGGGAAAGTTGTTGGTTTATTTAGTGAGTCGACACTCACCTGCCGCAGGTGAAACTATGATGGAGAAAAAATAAATCTTTTATTAATCAGCCAGAAAGTTCAAATTGAATATTTATTGAGACTAAAAAACAGACAAGACGTTTCAGTTTCAGCAGCTTCACTTTAAATCTTCGAACAAAACAAACTGTTTTGATTCAACTCTGAATATTTACAGTCATTCTGTTCTTTCCCAGCCCTCCAACCGGGTCCCTGAAGTGGTCCTGGTGCCTTCAGGGTCCATGGATATTGAAGCAGTGGTGGTGCATTCAGGGCCAGGTGAAGTTGATGACATGGTCGTGGTGTGTTCAGCGTCTGTTAATGTCATTGAAACTGCAGTGATGCATTCAGGGTCAGTAGGGATTCTTGGTGTGACAGGTGTGTTCATGGTCCGTTGTTGTCATGGTGAATTCAGGGTAAGTAGAAGTTAGTAATGTGGTGGTGGTGCATTCAGGGTCAGCAGAGGTTGTTGACATGGGCATGGTGACTTCAGGCTCCATTTAAGTTGTCATGGTGCATTCAGGGTCAGTAGAGGTTGTGGCCGCTGCGGCAGTTTGTCACAATCCACTGTCATGGTGTTGTTGGGTGTGTTGAAGTAGTTGGAGCTGTGGTGGTGTGTTCAAGAACAGTAGAGGTTGTTGACATGGTCATGATGCCTTAAGGGTTCATTGATGTTGTTATCGTGGTGTGTTCAGGGACAGTATTGGTTGTTGCAGCTGCAGTAGTACGATAATGGTCTGTTGTTGTCATGGGTCCAAGAACTGCAGTGGTGTGTTCAGGGACAGCAGAGGTTGTTGACGTAGTTGTGGTGCATTCAGGGTCCGTTGATGTTGGCCCTACGTGGCAAGCGCAGGGTGGCGGCGCTCTGTCGGCTCTGCAGCGTGTTCTGGACCAAGTCCTTCCACTGGTCGTCTGAGATCTCTCTGGCCCACGACGGCACACCGAGAGACGGCAACGCCACGGCCGCCATCGTCCTCTTCACCAGCTCCACGTGGTCTGCAGTGACACAGGAAGTGATGTCAGAGGACAGGAAGTACAGCTGTTTTATCTGTATAGAATGGTGAAGTCACGCCCCTTCCGGTAGAGCTCATGGGACCTTAGATCGGAAAAAATATGAATGGCAGTGAATGGGGAGAGCAATATTATCTTTTGGTCCCGTTTGAGTTGCGACATGAAATCTAAATATGTCGTTAATGAATTTAAAACATAAATTTTAAGGTCAAGAAAGTCATACTTTGTGG
>NC_065524.1:40960810-40961934 GCF_006386435.1 Epinephelus moara | reverse complement strand
TATACTATGACTTTTTCCATGATTTCGGACGACTATGACTTTTTTTCATGATTTCGGACGACATACTATACTATGACTTTTTTTCATGATTTCGGACGACATGCTATACTATGACGTTTTTTCATGGTTTTTAACGACATGCTATACTATGACGTTTTTTCATGGTTTTTAACGACATGCTATACTATGATGTTTTTTTATGGTTTTTAACGACGTGCTATACTATGACTTTTTTCATGATTTCGGACGACATGCTATACTATGACGTTTTTTCATGATTTTGGACGACATGCTATACTATGATATTTTTCAAAGATTTTGGACGACATGCTATACTACGACTTTTTTCATGATTTTGGACGACATGCTAAATACCATGACGTTTTTTCGTGATTTTGGACGACATGTTATACTATGACTTTTTTCATGATTTTTGACGACATGCTATACTATGATTTTTTCATGATTTTGGATAACATGCTATACTATGACGTTTTTTTGTGATTTTGGACGACATGCTATACTATGACTTTTTCATGATTTTGGATAAGATGCTACACTATGACGTTTTTTTGTGATTTTGGACGACATGCTATACTATGACTTGTTTTCATGATTTTGGACGAAATGCTATACTATGACTTGTTTTCATGATTTTGGACAACATGCTATACTATGACGTTTTTTTGTGATTTTGGACATGTTATACTATGACTTTTTTCATGATTTTTGACGACATGCTATACTACAATTTTTTTCATGATTTTTGACGACATGCTATACTATGACGTTTTTTTCGTGATTTTGGAAGACATGCGATACGATCATGTTTTTCAAAGATTTTGGACGACGTGCTATACTATGAGTTTTTCATGATTTTGGACAACATGCTATACTATGACGTTTTTTTGTGATTTTGGACGACATGCTATACTATGACGTTTTTTTGTGGTTTTGGACGACGTTATACTACGACTTTTTTCATGATTTTTGACCACATGCTATATACCATGACGTTTTTTCGTGATTTTGGACGACATGCTATACTATGACTTTTTCATGATTTTGGATAACATGCTATACTATGACATTTTTTTGTGATTTTGGACGACATGCTATACTAT